>NC_072738.1:12054558-12194229 GCF_026930045.1 Uloborus diversus | reverse complement strand
GTAAATTCAAATAAGTGTTGGTTGGCCCAAAAGCGCAAATCCAAAAGATCCGATAAAAAAATAAATATTTTTTTTCTTTTAATCTAAAGACTTTATTTAAGAAAGCTTGATCATCAACAAAAAGTTCAAAATAAAATCAGTACATGATTTCTTGGTTACAGCACTCAATAATTGTAATTAATCCTAAAATCTTCTTATTAAGGTTAATTCTAAAGCTGCCAATGAAACTAAAATTAAAAGTTGAGCCAAGAAATGTAGCTATAGTAAAAGCTATTCATACAAAGCTGTATACTGCCACATTTTGGGTAAAATTTGCTCCAGACGTACATGTACCCGACCTCTCCCCGCAATATAGTGCAATATTTTCGTTGAAATTTTGAAGATAAAATTTAGATTTAGGGGCATATTATTGGAAAAAATTTTCAGAATTAAAGTATTTCAATTTTTATAAACTCTGAGATTAAGTTGAGGTTGTAGCCACCAGATGGGTGTCAACCGGGAGGGGGGAGGACCACCCCCTGTCAAGAAAAGTCTTTTGACACAAAGCAAAAAAAAAAAATCCCTCAAGTTACAGCTTTCAAAAATTGAAAGCACAGGATTTGATCAACATATGTTAGTTAAACATTAAAGGGGAGCAAATTAAATCTATTCAATTTTTTTTTAAATGGGATTTTAATTAATCTCACTTTAGAAATCACAACTATTGGATAATTTGATTTTCAAATTGAATTTCTAATGTTGTATATGTTACGGTAAATGTGATAAATCCGATGACTTTGTACAATCCCCACTAAAATTGGTAAATGTGATAAATTATTGAATATTTAGCCATATTTATCACATTTACCAGTTAATTTATATAATCCCCGACTCGTAATGGGAAATGTAATAAAAGTCTATGCCTAGCCAATTTTTTTTCCGTTTGCTCAGCTACTTCGCTTTTTTTTATGACTTTTAGTATCTCTACGCGACTAGAGTTTTTTTTTGTCAAATGCACTTGCCTGCGTCCCTGCATTTATTGACCATGTTAGTAGGATTTTAATTTCAATTAAATTTATTAACCCCTCCCTAGTCCAAACCCTATTAAACTGGATTTTGATTAATCCAGATAGCCATTTAAATGTACACTATATAAATAAAATGCAATTTAGGGTAATAATAAGTCTTTATAGGTCCTTTTTTTTTTTTTTAATGCATTTTTAAAATGTTCTCCTCAGTTTTATGTTTTATTCTCTTCAATTCATCTCACAATTTTTACTGTGCATACGTACCTTGGTTCAATTTTTCGGTTATTTTGTTTAAACCGTACTTTCATTAATTCGTACAACCTGGATCTCCTATTTGTAGATTAATGAGGTTTTACAGTATTTCTGATGTGCTGGCAAGACCTTTTCCTCGGGATGTTTGGTTTCTCGCTTTTATAGAGTTTCTAATAATAGCGGATATGCTTCAGTGTTCCAATTACAAGTTTTAGTAACGGTCATGAACTCCAAAAAAAAAAAAAAAAAAAAGGACACAGGTCTTTGTAGACGAAAAAAAACTATGACGATTCTTTAATAAAGATGAATTACAGTAAAAACAAAATTAGCGGAAAAAACTCCGAAGGGTAGGTAGACTAAAAAGAAATGACATAATGAATTTTGTCATTGTTTAAAAACTAATCTATCCCGTAAAGCTACAATGTTAGATTTTACGCGTATTTTGAATAAATGTTTACCGCAATTTATGAAGCACATTTATCACTAGGCCATGCTGGCAGAAACAGAATATTAAACAACCCCTTAAGAAAAGGTACATAAGTAATATTACCAAAGCAGTTTATATTTTTCAATATAATTTACAATATATATTGCGCGCAAAAAAGTTTTTTTTATAAAAGATCTAATGAAAATAAAGTAAAAGAGTTAATTTTACTCATTTATTTAGTTTGAAATATTACTGTATGTTTTAACAGCCTTACCGACGTTTTTCTAATTAACTACGAGTTTTCAGAAAAGTTGAGAAAAAAATTTCCCTTCTCTGAAATTGAGATCTTATTCAGAAAAAATATCCGAATTTATTACATTCTCCGTTACGAGTCGGCGATATTAGAGGGGAAAAAACGAGCTGATGTGTGCATCATATGACTTCCTTTTACACCTATTTAATGTTATTTCCCCATTATTTGCAATTTTAATGTGATTAAATTGTCAACTCTCTAAATATCACCAACAATGGCCAAATTGAAACAACATTTAGAAAAAAAAAATCTAAAAATTTGTTGCCAAGTTTGCAACAAAGCTTGGTGGCCAAAAGACTAAAACTTGGCGACTAATATATCGCCAAGTGTCCACCAAATTATAACACCACTTGAGTTTGCATCGAAATTAACAATAATTTCCCCCTACAAAGGTGCAAAAGACCTCTTTAGAAACACCCGAATGCAACCAAAAGAGGAGGTGCACAAGTAGACCCCGTTAGGAGTCTACATACCAAATTTCAACTTTCTAGGACATACTGTTCTTGACTTATGCGACATACATGCGTACATACAGACGTCGTGAGAAGACTTGTTGTAATTAACTCGGGAATCGTCAAAATGGATATTTCGTCTGTCTATACGTTCTTAGGCACTTATCCACGTGTGGTCGAGTCGGAAAAAAAAAAAAAAAAAAAAAACTCAACATTCATTCGGCGTCAAGCAAAATGGAAATTAAGGCCTATTTCACTCACTCTTATTTTGTTATTTGGTCAGTGGGTGTGATTGATCTGGATTGCAGACAACACAGTTGAAGAAATACTTTGAATCTCAAACATATTGAAGTTCTAAGCAATACAAGCACGGAAAATTGGCGAGATTATTAATAGAAACCGATTTCGAATTCTTTCCAAGCACGGAAAATTGGTGAGATTATTAATAGAAACCGATTTCGAATTCTTTCCAAGCACGGAAAATTGGCGAGATTATTAATAGAAACCGATTTCGAATTCTTTCCAAGCACGGAAAATTGGCGAGATTATTAATAGAAACCGATTTCGAATTCTTTCCAAGCATGGAAAATTGACGAGATTATTAATAGAAACCGATTTCGAATTCTTTCCAAGCACGGAAAATTGGCGAGATTATTAATAGAAACCGATTTCGAATTCTTTCCAAGCACGGAAAATTGGCGAGATTATTAATAGAAACCGATTTCGAATCCTTTCCAAGCACGGAAAATTGGCGAGATTATTAATAGAAACCGATTTCGAATTCTTTCCAAGCACGAAACAGCAATGGAGTACATTGATATTTACAGTGCCAACTGAGAGGGCACGAGGGATAACGAGTGTGCCGAAAATTAGCGTTTTTCGATCAAATTTAAAATTAGAGATTGATTCAAATTAACTATTAAGTTCACTGTCTGCATTAGTGACGCTTTTAGAATTAAAAAAAATTGGATTTTTATTCACTAATTGGGTTTTTGACGATCAATTTTCTATTACCTTTTGTAACCGTCAGCAATCTAAATTTTCAACTGAAGTGATTTTTGTGTTTCGAGGATAATAGGTAAAGTCATCGGAAATTCGGATTCAATCGCAAATAAATTGGTTAGAGATTTGCATTTTGAACGGAAAAACGAATTTGAAAACAATTGTTAGAGAAGAGTAAAAACTTAGGTCACAAATTGTACTCTTTCTTTGAAATATGAGAACAATAGTAAAATAAAGTACTAAAAGTCTCAAACTTCATATTATGTGTTAAGACTTGCTTGAATTATGTACAGTAACCCCTCGTTATATTGCTGTTTTCGGGGGACAAGGAAAAAGAGAGATATATCAGAAAGTGCGATATAACGGAGGTCATTAAAAATAGTTATAAGTCCAATACGTAAGTAAACTAGCATTCGTTCTTTTTGTCATGGTTTTCTTATGGTTTCGATGTAGTTTAAGAATGTACTATCACACCTAATGAAATTTAAACAAGATTGAAATTTAAGTAAAATTTCACCGTCAGTTAAGTTAAAAACATCAAATGGCGAATGAAGACGATCTTTCTGAGCTACCGCACTTTCTAATCCGTTTGACTTGCTGTAGAAAGGATGTGAAAAGTAAAAGTAACCACATTGTTTACAGAAAGCTCTTTTGCCCGTCCAGATCATTCTTCCTTTCTTTGATGCAAATCTTGGTTTGTGCTTGGTTTCTGCAACCAAGCACAGATCTTTTCTGTACTAAAAGAAGGGCGTATGTGCTCTTCTACATGGGCAAGTATGATACTTGCTTGACGTATCTCATTCAGTGTAAAGGAAGTGTATCAATACAAAAGAAGATGTCAAGTAGTTTACAGAGTATTTTAAACTGAAATATGCTGCGCGGATATGTACATTTCGATAACAGAAATTGCTACTGCTTTTCCAGCGAATTCAGAAGAATAACTTGCTTTTGTTCATTGACAAAATAAAGAAGCAAGAGACCTTCTCTGCTCAATACCATCTGTTTTCAGAAATAGTTTCAAACTTAAAGTAAAGCTTTTTTTTCTTATTTTAGACTTTAATATTTCGGGAGACAGAAGAAAAGAGCGATATATCCGAATGAGCGATATAACGAGGCGCGATATAACGAGCTGCTACTGTATTATAGAAATTGTATTGCCACTGTAACGAAAACCCTTCAAAGCGGCCACCCCCTCTGAACGGTCGAAATTTTAAGAACGGAGGTTTGGCCGCTCAGAGAGGTTTCACTATATAGAAATTGATTCCATATCTTTCCCCCCTTATATCTGGGAATGTCAGTTGAATAATATGGGAAGGTTCTTAACTAAAGATCTACAATTTGACTCTGACTATGCAAAATGCAATGCTTCCAATATTTTAATTTTTTGTTTTACATCATGAAATTTTTTTTCGTACATGGGGAGTAAGTGGCCACAGGAGTTATGCCGAATATTAGGTGAAATTTTTTTAAAATAAACCCCAAGAAGAAAAAGATCGGTTTGGTGATTTTTTAAATATTTTAGGGGGGGAATACCCCCATGAGTCTCCCAACTTGCTCCATATGTTCATGATTTTGAACTTAGTACCTCTGTAACCGTTTAAGAGATTATTGACGGTTTAATATAATGATCCATTTTCCTCCAAGTAAAAATAATTGCTATGAAACTGTCAAAAACTGAAAAAATACTGGTGAGTGCCATTTCCATAAAGTGGAATGTGATGGGGAAAAACGGTGCTCATATTTGGATTCAGGGGGAGGGGATCATTTTACATAAGGTAAAATTGACCAATGATTAAAGGGTTCACGAAAAACAATTCTCTCAAATTAGGCCTAAGAACAGGGTTTTTTCGAACTATTACATGAATCTTTTCTCTTCTTCAGACAATTTTTAAGCCTCAGAACAGCCCATAATTTTTATATAATGTGTTTTTTTCGTTTTCTTGTGTCTTTCCAAACCAGAATCGGCCAGATTGGACCCGATGGGTTTTTTTTAACAACTTTAAAAAGCCCATAATTTAGCCCACTTTCGGATTTTTAAAATTTCTGAGAAGTTTTAAATAAAATTAATTAATTTAAATACTTACCACTTAAACTTATTATTAATTTCTTCTTCACTGCAGACAATAAACATAAAACAAATGTGTTTTTTGTTTGCGTTTTTTTTACTTTGATAACCTTTATAAATGCATTGTACTCTACTTTTAGTCAAATTTAAATACACCAATGTTTCTTAAATCCAACTTTCTTAAATCTTAACAGCATTGAAAAAATATTTCAAAGATTTTAAATAAACTTATTTTGCTTTTTACTACAACTGTAACTGATCAAGAAGTAATTCAAAACATCTTGACTAAATCATGTCAAGTCTGATTTTCTCAAGGTTTGTAGATTGTACCGTGAAAACTACATTTGTTAAAAAGCTTTCATGTGAATTATTTTCTGCAAACCAACACGTCAGAAATCTCGAATAAACAAGATATATTTTTTTAGAAATTAACAGGATTTACAAACAGTCAGACAGAAAACAGAATAGGATGAACAGCATTTTTCTTATCTAACAAAAATGTTTAATTTTTCTTACTCTATACAAAGAAAGAGAAAAACAGGTAACATAAAATTTAAAAAAAAAAGTCTTGATTGAACTGGAATTCAGTAAAAAGGGATGTAGACAATAGAGGTCCTACTGTAATATTGCATAATGAAAGGAAATACAATAAAGTAAAATGCGAAAAAAATGTCTCTTGAGAAGTAACTTGGCCTAAACAGTTTTTTTTTTTTTTTTTTGAGCAATCACGATTGCTTATTGTTCTCACTTGACCGTTTTTGAGGTCCGTGCCTTTTTCAGCTTGAACCAGGGACACCAGCACCACCGCCCACCAGTCTCCTGCAGGCGCGACTCCGAGCACTGCCTTCTGGAATCTGTTTCTCCTGGTCGGTGGCGTTCATGCCCTACACACACGCGTGCTCATACACACACACACACACGCATACACACACGCCTACGTGCATACACACAGGCACACACACAAGCCTACACATGCATGCACGCGCGCGCGCCTACACATACATGCCTGCACACTGACACACAACTATACACACGTAACCGCCCAGGAGGAGGGGTAGGCTTGGGGGGACAGGAGCTATTTCTAGAAACAATAGCCCCCAATGAGTAGGGCCCTGTCGCAACTCGTGATTGCGAAAAACATAAATTGAATTCAAAATTTCAGAATTCAAGTTATTTTGGGGGGGGGGGGGGTGAGGCTAATTTAAAAAAAACGAAAAAAACCTGGTTCTATGTTTTTTGTTTTTTTTTTTTTTTTTTTTTTTAAGAGAACTGGGATTTTGCCAACCCTGTTCCAAATGATCCTTTTCAATGACTTTGCACATTTCTCATATGTAAAAAGCTTTTTACCAATATTTGTTTTTTTTTTTTGAAGTAATATATGAACCTTTTCCTTAGATATTTTTAAGCCTCAAAACTAGGTATAATTTTTATGTAGTGTGAATTTTCGTTCTCATATGTCTTTGCAAACTGTCCTTTCTTGGGAACGACTTTGCACACTGCTCACATTTGAATGGCTTTCCACCAATATGCGTCCCCATATGCCTTTCCAAATTCGCCTTTCTTCGGAACGACTTAACACACTGCTCACAGTTGAAAGTCCTTCCACCAATATGCGTCCTTGTATGCCTTTCCAAATTCGCCTTTCTTCGGAACGACTTTGCATACTGCTCGCAATTGAAAGTCTTTCCACCAATATGCGTCCTCATATGCATATCCAAATTCGCCTTTCTTCGAAACGACTTAACACACTGCTCACAGTTGAAAGTCTTTCCACCAATATGCGTCCTCACATGCCTTTGCAAATTCGCCTTTGTTTGGAACGACTTAACACACTGCTCACATGTGAAACGCGTTTCGACAATATGCGTTTTTAAATGCACTTTTAAGTATGAACCTTTAGTAAATCGCTTTTCACAAAATTCACAACAATACGGCCTCTCTCCAGAATATATTCCTAGGGAATAGCGTTTCTTCACATAAGTTTTGACTTCGATTTTCGAAGAACCAGAATGTCTTTTCTTCAAATGATAATTGATACTCGTAATCTGAGCAAAGGATTCTTGGCAATAGTCGCAAGAGTAGGGCTTTTCACCAGTGTGCCTTCTCATGTGGATTTTCAGACTTCCTTTCTGCACAAACGTCTTTTCACAGTAATCACAAGAGAAAGGTTTGTCGCCTGTAAACGTTCTTATGTGCTCCAACAGGCTTTTCCTGGTAGAAAATGTTTTTTGACAATGGTCACAAAAACGTTGTTGTGTTCTGGGATGTGCTTTCTTCAGGTGATATGCCAGGGTCCCCTCGTTTATAAAAGGCGCTTGGCAATAGTCGCATAGATATGGGTTTTCCCCAGTGTGTATCTTCAAGTGTTCTGCCAGAATTTCTTCTCGGGAAAACGCTGTGACACAGAAATGACAACGGAACGGCTTATCCTTTAGATGCGTGCTCAAATGCGCCACTAAACTTGAATTATCGGCAAATATATTTTTACAATAATCACAAGAATATTGGCATCCCACTTTATCCATTTCAGTTAATTCCATGACCTTTTTGAAACATACAATGCTGCAGATTCTTATTACTTTCAAATTTAACCTAATAAATATTTACTACTCTTTGGATATCTCATCTCCAGATTCTCATTTCGTACAAAAAAGAACATTTTAACAGCACAATCAATAACACATACAAATTGAATGGGCACCATGATGTGGATAGTAAAATATGATTTGAGAGGTTAATGATGATTATTTTCAGAACACCCATCCGATTACTGTAGCATATGATCAGGAAATTTTCATTTGTCACTTGGAAAAATCCTAAGTGCCATCTGGAAAAAAAAGTTAATTTTAAATTAATACTTAAAAATAAATACGGCTTTAAAGAATTTGAATGACAAAATTTCTCTTAGTTATGAATTACATTTTCTATTAAATACTTATGCCATGATCTCAACAGTTTTTAAATTCCTTTTAGGGGACGTCGAAATTGAGTGGTGTACAAGTACAAACTGTTATTTTATGTAACATATACTACCCAAGTGTCTGTTAAAAAACTCTTATGCAATCTCTATTTATTATAATATAATGTTGATAAGTAAATGTATGACCTATCAAATATTTAACAGTTTTATACACTGGTGTCCATAAGTTTAACATAATTAATAATAATGTAAATATATAAAAAAAAAATAATTTGAATTCTAAAATTTTGAATTCAAATTATGCTTTTCGCAATCACGAACTGAGACGGGACCCTACTCATTGGAGTTGTTTCTAGGAACAGCTCCTGTCCCCCCCCCCAAGCCTGTCCCTTTCCTGGGCGGTTACGTGTGCATAGTTGTGTGTGTAAGTGTGTAGGCTTGTGTGTGTGCGTAGACTTGTGTGTATGCACGTAGGCGTGTGTGTGTGTATGTGTGTGAGCGTGCGTGTGTGTAGGGCATGGACGCCTCCGACCAGGAGAAGCGGATAGATCAGGACCGGAGCAGCCGCGCCGCCTGCAGAGGACGGTGGGCGGTGGTGCTGCAGAGGCTTCTGGTCCAAGCTGAAAAAGGTACGGACCTCAAAAACGGTCAAATGAGAACAATAAGCAATCGTGATTGCTCAAAAATAAAAATAATAAAATCGGCAGGATGACAAGAAACGTGTTATACAAGTGTAATGCAAAAGGAGGTTATTATTAACATTTTATTATTGAAAGAAGAAGTTTGAAAGAAAACTGCACTGACGAAGAGTTTTCACTTAAGTTAAAGAAATAAAAATAAAAAGTTGATCTGGAAGGTTAACTAACTCTGGTAGCTAAACATGCAGCACAATGATTTCCTGTATTATCATTGAGATTATGGATGAGTTGGGGGCCTCAGAAAGTTTCAATTGTTATGGAGATTGTGTATGAGTTCTAGAACCGAGTTTGGTGGGTGCGGAAGAGCTAGCATTAGATGTACCGGAGTATATCCCACACATAGCCGATGGGATTCAGATCAGGAGTGAGGGAGCCACTGAGTGTTCTGGATATTTTCCCTTTGAAGACATCATCCAACCTCACCACACAGTAGCTAGGCACATCATCATCCATGAATATGAAACCAGGACAAACAACACCTCAAAGCAAGCAAACATAAGTACTTCCTCTCTGCATCCTGAACCAGCAACAAACCCCAACTCAAAGATGTGGAGGCCTACGAAGGCAATAAGCATATTGTCTAGTGTCTACCCACATCATATGACTTTTACTTGAAATATAATCCTTTTTGAGATGTTTCCTGGGTAAAAACCTGTTCCATGTTCTCCCCATATTGTTCTCTGACGAGAATTTGAGCTAAGACTAAAGCGGGACTCTTCACTGAACACTACGTTGCTAAACTGTAGTGTTGGCAACTACATTTGACAACACTACAGTTTGGCCACGTTAGTTTTGTTTGGAACTTCAGTGCTCAGTTCCAAACACCACCTTAAACAAGTATATGTGTGCGTAGATGTAAAATGAATGCAAACTTTGGGTTGTCTGGCATACAGGTCATCATTATTGAGTCTCCTGTGAACAATTTGCCTCGAAACTCGTATTCCTTAGCGGCTGTGAGAGCTGAACCCACTTCTCTTGCCCAACCGCGCCTCTGATAACTTACAGTTGTTGCCAAATATGGGTCATACTTGTACGACCATGTACTGGTCAATGAGTAAAATCTCCAATACTTCGAAACCTGTGCCAGACTCTTGAGATCACACACTGAGGTACATCGAGCAGTTTAGATACTTTGGTTGAAAATTGCTCAGATTCCAGCTTTCAAATAATTTTTCCTTTTAGAAACTTATCCATTTGGCTTCTTTGGGCCATCATTCGCCTTTTTTGATAAGCGTTTAGCGCAGCAATTGCGCAGAAACTGGTACTGCTCCCAATGCAGAGAGAGTCATTTATGTACTCTATGGAAAGACTTTCTTACTTGAGACACTTCATAGAAAGACATTTCTGAATTGGAAAGGGTTCAAAGGAGGGCTACTAGACTAGTAAGGTGACTTTCTGATTTAGATTATGATACCAGATTTAAAAGGTTTAATATATATAGCCTGGAGCAAAGGAGAGTCGGAGGGGACATGATTCAGTTGTTTAAATTTATCAAATTGAAAGACGTAAATGGGTTAAATTTTTGCACGTAAAGCAGGACGAGGTGTCATTGTTTTAAGCTATTCAAATCTCAGGCTAACCTGGAAATAAGGAAAAACTATTACTTTAGTAGGGTCTTGGGCAATTGGAACTGCTTACCGGAAGAGGCGGCATAAGGAGCAAGGGGGTGGATAGCTTTAAGAGGGCCATTGATCTTCATTGGGGACTAATAAACTGACTAGGACCAGCCTAGCTAGGCCCAGAGCCTGTTGCTGGTCATCACATATGTATTTGTTATTTGTATTTGTACTCATTATCACATATGCAGTATGCACAGAATTTTTGCTCAAGTCGACTATAATTGTGACTTTTTGTTGTCTCCTGATAAGTGCAATATAGCGAAAGGGTACTGTATTTTTAAAAGCTTTTATGTGCAATTTAATTAAAAAAGAAAATGGACAATCAAGAGCTGTTTAAGTTTTAAAAATAATTCTTAATCCCTTCAATCTATCGCATTTACCACAGATTTCATTATAGTACAACTCAAAGAAAGATTTCATGAGATACTAATTTTGACAAAAAAAATAATCAGCGAGGGGGGGACTCAAATACCTAGTCAACTTGCATTATAAAATACTGCAACTAGTGATCTTAAAGAAATAAGTTGTCAAAAATTTTCTGAAATATTGAAACAAGGAAAATTTTAACAAGGAAATTTATCAACAAAAAATTAGGAGAAAAAAACTGAAAAGCAGGATTCTCCCACCAAAATAGGGGCAGTAACAACTTTAATTAAGGGGCAGAAGCGAACAATGACTTACGATGCACAACACACTGTAATGGCTAAGCAGGGGTGCTCACCTAGGAGGTCCTGGCGCAGATTGCTCCATTGAAATTTTTAGGAGAGGGTATTTTACTCTTTGAAAGTTGCGGAATTCTCACCCTCGAGGGGATATTTGTGACACTGGGGGGGGGGGGGGGGGTAACTTGCTCTTGGAGGAGGGACGTGCAGAAATGAAATATTTTCAATGAAGTCTTTACTTGAAATTGAAACGTAGGAAGTAAGAATATTTAGTCATTCACATATTTTTTTAGTTTACAAGATAAATTTTTGTTTGTTTTATCCTATTCAGAAATATGTACCTGCAGAGTGCAGCACAAAAGTATTTTATTTTCATTGCTCTAAACTGACACACATCAATAAATATGCTCATTTTCTGGTTTTATACACCACCTGCATTATGATGACAATAGTGATACCCCCCCACCCAGTTGTGCCACTGGCACATTGTATTGCTTTCCTGAGTTACAAAGAATTTTAAGAGACATTATCTGTAAGGATAAGACAGGTTGTGATTGTTGGGATTTTTAATTTTCTTTATTTTCTCATATGTTATTTCTTATCATGAATAAAATGAAAAAAAATCCAAAATATGAGCTTTGTCTCTACTTGCCGTTTCTGAGAAATAATTTTTTTTTTAAATTAGGGGGCATAGCACATATTTTCAAATCAGCAGATTTTAAAGTGCTTGTTGATTTAAGCGCCCTTATAATGACATGAATGTTTTAATTCATATTATTTTTGATGTTGTTAGATACTATTACAGCTGTCAAATCGGTGTCACTACAAGGGCGATGCTCACAAACTCAGTTTGAAAATGACCGAAAATTAAAAAAAAAAATCTATATTCAAGGCCAATTATTTTAAAGCGCCTTCATGATGACACCAATGTCTTTGCTCCAGTTGCTAGCTACACTTACAAACTTACATACATCAAAAACATATAATAAATTTGGTGTCACTATAAGGGCACCAGAAGATATTGAAACTTTTATTGATAAATTTCACAAAAACACAAATGTTCAAAATCTAACTACAACTAGCGCTCTTATAGTAGAGGTCTGAAAATAATTAATTTTGATAACTAACATGATGCCTTTTAATGCAACTCTTTTCGTAACTATTATATTATATTATTCCTGTTTTACACACTTAAGTTCCAAAATGAAAGCTGATTTTTAGGGCCTTCCTCTCATCCTTTCTGTAAACATCGGTGGAAGAAACGGAAACGCATATATTTCGCATTTAGAATTCACTGAGCCGTTTCTTTTTCTTTTTCGAAAAATGTTGTTATTGTGGATGTTTATAGCAGATCATTACCAGAGTACAACCAGTATACAACCTTACTAACCAAGAGTCTTTTCACTATAAGTATTTTTGCATACTTACTTTTCTGTTAATATTTTTAATTTAAACGAGGATATATAATGTAACAGCATTTTCATTCACTAATTCCTAGTAACTTGGCCCCAATATAGCACACTTTGAGCCTACTAACATTTTTAAGCCTTTCCCCCCTTATACATATGTATTTTTAACCGACTTCAAAAAGGAGGCGGTTATCAGTTCATACCGTATGTATGTTTTTTTTTTTTTGTTTGTCCACTCACAGCGTCTCACCTAGTGGACCGATTTTGATGATTCTTCTTTTAATGGATAGGGGATGGCTCAACTTAGGTCCCATTACTTTGTTTGACCATATTTGTTCGTTAGAAAAAAAGTTATGGTCAAAAAACAGTAAATTTCATGCAATTTCCCTATTAAATGATTAAACATAAAACCCATTGTTTCAACAATTTGGTGCCATACAACAATAATATTAATAGTAATTGTGGTGATAATTTTGAATGGAGGCTTCTCTGAAGCAAGCATCAAGTTTCTTCAGTGTCATTGCTCTATAGTGGGGGTAAACGTGGAAGCGAGGTTTACGCAGTGATTAGGATCTGCTTAGCCTTCACAATGCTACTAGGTTAGGTTTGCTTCAACTATAGTAGTATTTTTATCGTTATCAAGTATATGCCAATAACAGATGATTTGGGCTGAGTAAGGAGATACAGGATTGCACAAAAAGCAACTATGCTGTGAAATGTAAATTAGTTAGGGAAAACGTAATATTAAATGGTTATAATTAAATTAACACACAAATGAATTCCAGCGAGGAACAAAGATAAATTTTTATTGTCAATCGCTTAAAGTTTAAGGCGTGTTTTTATTTTTTTAGTATGGAGCATTTTTATGAAAAAAATAAGGTAAAGTTTCCTTATGGTAACTTCTTAATATTTCTGCAATACATTTACACTAAAAAGAATAAAATAAAAAAATTTTGGAAAAAAAAATAGAACCGACTTCAAAATTGCTCTAAAAAGTGAAAAATAATTTTATTCTTTAAACACCATCGATAATACTTTTAAACATAATTTTTGAAGTTGGCGCAAAAACGATCGGTAAAATCATTCACAGCCATAACTCAGTTACAACTATAAATTTCATCAGGCCCAGTTTCTTCACTACCACATGCATTACGCATTGATGACAGCATATTTGAGTAACGATATAAATGTTTCGTTCCTAACTTTGGATGATTTTTTGATAACAATATGAACGAAGCATGGTTACAATGGATTTTACTTTTTGTTTTTGCGCCAACTTCAAAAATTATGTTTAAAAGTATTATCGATGGTGTTTAAAGAATAAAATTATTTTTCACTTTTTAGAGCAATTTTGAAGTCGGTTCTATTTTTTTTTTTCCAAAATTTTTTTATCTATGTGTATATGCATGTATATTACATATATACATGTGGGTGTATACATTAGGACTGGGCGATATCAGAATTTTTAATACCGTGATATATCGCTCTCCAAATATCAAAATTTTCGATATATCCGTATATTCTGGGGGGGGGGGTTCAAAGGCTATAATTTAGAGCATAATATATTGAAAAACAGCAAAAAACATTTCCAGATATATTAAATATAATTATTTCTCTAATTCAAAACTTTCCTGGAGGGGGGGGGGGGAGAGCGTGGAAATGGTATAGCTCAATGCATGACAAAAGTGCTTCACAAGGAAAAAGTTTTAAATATTCAATTCAATATTTTGTTTCAATGTTTCAATTTGAGCAGTCTCAATAATTTGAATGTACTTTGAACTATATTTCGTATTGATGTCTTAAATAGTTTATTTTTAGTCATTTAATAGCTCATGCTTTAAGACTTTTTACTTCTTAGTTGAGTAACATTAAGTAAAATACTAATAATAAATCTTTAAAGAATGCAGCTATATAAATTTTGGAAACTATCACACTGTACAAAGCCACACAGAACTATGAAATATACCTTTAATTTATATGTCACTGGCTGCATTACCGGAGGTTGCACGGTCTACCTTGAAAATAAAAGTTTCGTCTAGTGACACATGTTTAAAATCAGGTTTAAAAAAGAAGGAAAAAAAATAGCATAAACATTTCCCATCAATGAGTAGAAAGCACAATTTTATGGCTCAAAATTGAAATTTAGACATCATTGGATTTTTTTTGTAATCATTCTGGATTTTTTGGCGAAACCCCCCAAAGTGGTTCCCATACACCCCATTTTGATGAAAAATAACTTATGTAAATTCCTGAGCATCAAATGACCGCTGCGCCATGTTTAGAAAAAAAATCCGACAAAAACTTGATTTGCATAAAGAAAACCTTCGTGGGGTATATTCGAACACTCCCCCCCCCCTTTCCTCATAGATAGGCGAAAACCCCTATGACAATTCCTGACCATCAAAGGACATGTCTGCAAACGTTTTGCAAAAATCCGACGTAAACTTGATTTGCATAAAGAAAACCTCCGTGGGGTGTTTTTGTCCCCCCTCCCCCCTCCCTCATCGGTAGGCGAAAAACTTCCTATGAAAATTTCTAATCATCAAAGAATCGCTGATCCAAATTTGGCAAAGATTGGACAAAAACTGTGGATTCATAAAAGGAAACCCCCGGTGGGGGGGGGGGGGGGGAGGTCCGATTGTGAACAAAAACTGTCCTATATGTGAATTCTTGAGTATCAAGGGACCTCTATGCAAAATTTTGCAAAAATCCCACGTAAACTGGATTTGCATAAGGAAAACCTCCGTGGGGTGTTTTTGCACCCCACCCTCTCCGTCATAGGTAGGCGAAAAACTCCCTATGAAAATTCCTAAACATCAAAGAACTGCTGTGACAAATTTGGCAAAGATCTGACGAAAATTGTGGATTCGTAAAAGGAAGCCCCCTGTGGGAGGGGGGGTAGAATTTAAACACTGACAAAAAATAATTTATTTAAATATCTTGAGAAAAAAATATTCATTTTCAAACTTTGAAATGTAGAGTCCGCAACATTCAAATATTGTTAAATCGCTCAGGAGCGAACAATTAGGGGCTATTACCAACAACCTGCCAACACATTACAAGAGCCCCTGCATTGTTCAGCACTTATGATACCGCTATGTTTTTATAAAAATATAGTACTAGAAAAAAAGAGGCTTTCAAAAAGGTAATAGTATAAAATCAGTATCTTGGACCCTTTAAGACCTTAAAAATGGATATGAAAAATAAGGACTTTTAAAGATCATATAGTGGGAGTCTGGGCACATTAGCCCTCTTTTCTACTTTCCATATCTTACCTCATCAAAAAATTAAATGAGCAATTTGATTTTCTGCCATGACTCTTATTGAATATTTCTCATTATTTCCGTTTCTCATTATTTCTCATTATTTATTTATTTTTAATATTCAGTTCATTTACTTTTTCACATTCATTTTTAACAGAACTTTTGATGTGCACCAACATGCGGGTTGGTCCGCATTACAAAAGGTTTCTATAAGAATTTCAATGGATAAACATTATCTAATATTTTGTAACTAACTTATTCCTTTGTGTTCTGCAAGAAAAAACATGTCCGTAAAGTTAAAAGATCAATATGACTAGTTGAAATATTAAATTGACAAACTTCTATTTTTCTGCAAGAAAAGAGAATTCTAGCCAGAATCATCTATATTTTCTCAAGAATCAGCTCAACTTGGATCTTCACCAACTTTGCTATCACTGTAACTAGAATTTTGCTTTTCTAATTGCAGTGTAGCGGATTTTAGGGGGGACCCAGTTGGCTTAGGCCCCTTCCAAAATAAAAATAATTAATTAAACTATCCTATTCAACATTCTTTAACTTATTTTTAAGCAGCATAAAATCAAATCTTTCAAGAACTATTATTAAAAATAAAAAAATAATAATAAAAAAAAACTCACTGCATATTTGAATAAATCATTTACGCATTCGATAGGAGTACATTATTGGAGTCTGAGGTCAGTGTGAAAGAATAAATTTCACTGACTTAGAATTCAAAGGTACATAAAATCTTGATTCGTCCAATAATTCTACTTAGATAAAATTGGTAATCAACAGCAAAGGAGCCTAAAAACATTTTTAAATAACTTTGTGAAAACTTAGTGATGAAAATTGTACAAGGCGGTGCTTTTTACTTTTGCTCTTTGGTGTCCTTTCCAAAAACTATTTCTGTAACTGCCACTATCTAACTGATCTAAAAGTTTTTGTGGGTTTTCTAAAAGAGGACTAACATACCCTGGGTTCTTTTTCTGAAAAATTGCTGCAATATTTTTTTTTCTTCAAGAAAAATAACGAAAACACAAATAATTATGTAAGAAAATAACTTACTTTAGGAGAGGAGTTCAATTTATTATTCCGTTTTTCATTAAAAATCGGCAATATATTTTTTTTCTTTTTTAATAAAATTTGTTTAACATAACTGTTATGTGATTCTTTTATAGGATATATGGGTACTATTCATTGGTCAAAAATTAAAAAATAATAATAAAGAATACAGTATAACCCTGATTTAACGATGGCTAAGGGACTAGAAAAATTAATCGTTAAATCAAGGATATCGTCAAATCAAGGAGCATATATACATTGTATGCAGTCAAATCTGGACAAGAGAAATCTATCATTAAATTGGGTATCGTTAAATCAAAGTTACATTGTATTAAAATTATTGAGACCAGTCCAATGTGCCCCACGGTTCAACGAGCACCGACAGCTTATATGTACACTGATCCTCAGTAGATAAATGTCTAAAGAAAGTAGTTCGCCAAGATTCAGTAATAGGAGTAATTTCGTTAGTTATTAAACACTAATAATTGTGGAATGTTGTGAAGGAAGGTCAACATTTTTATAGATGATTTTGAAGTTAATTTACTAAAAAGTTATTAATAAATTTCTCTGAAAATCTTGGAATTGCGTAAAAAAGGTAGGAGCTAGATCTTCAAAACTTAAACATTCTATCATAATTTCGGCACGACACATCATTTTATTGCTCAGAGTTCATAATACCTTTTAAATTATATTTATTTATTCATTTTGAAATTTAAAACCACAAAGAGAGATTTACTCTGTTCATTCAGTAACTCAAATAAATACTTTTAATGAACAGCAGAGAGCACAATTACGGAAAGTAATACAGACAAATATTACAATAGTCTTTTTATCAACTCCTACTGAAAATCAGAGATACACTAAGAACTGGGGCATAAATAGTTTGGACGCTGGAGCTTGACTCTGCTCAGATAACTAGCTGTTGTTTTGGTACTTTCATTCTATATTTATGCATGCTTTTAAGTTACAGACGTAAACTTGCAACTTTAATTTTTAAAAACCAACATTTAAAAAAGTAACCTAATCATCAGTTTACAAAGAAAATAAAAATTTTTATTTTATTTACACTTCAGAGCAGTTTTCATTATTAAGAGACATTAAAAAATTATAACATTTTCCAAGGGCGCCCATTTACAAAATTGTAGGGGGGGGGGCTCAGATATTTTCCCTATGGTTCAGCAGGATATTTTCCCCATGGAAACTGATTTTAGTGCAGATTAGAGTTATTAAAATTTGACGTTTTCAATAACTTATTCATTAACGGCTGGAGAAGAAATGGGTTTACATTTTTGAAAGAAAAAAGTGCTAAAAGTAAGGAAGTTCTAATTTCAAGGGGGGGGGGGTGGAGCCCCCCTTGCCCCCTATATGGGTGCACTTGACAGGATCATCAGCTGAGATGGAAAATCAAAATTTGCAGCTCAGTGATTTGTAGGGAAAACAAATTAAATAACTTGACTCAGCTTCTTTCATACTTGAACTTAAATCACTATGATATAAATAAAGCTTCACTAATGAAATTTTTATTAATTATGATTAAAATAACAAAAATTAAAACAAATTTTAGAGTTTTAAGATAATAGAGAAAACCTTAAAATTAGATAATAAAATGAAAATAAATGCAGTGTAACCGACTTTAAAACAAAAATAAGTAAAGTACATCTGCCAGATACAAATTATCTGCATTGAATAAATATGAATAATATAGGAAGTTTCTTCACTGAAGATCCGTGATGCGACTCATATGCAATCAATGCGCTATGCTTCAAATTTTCTAACAAAATTTTTTCGGACATGGAGTTTATAGTATGGAGGTTGATGCTCTGTTTTACACTGAAAAACAAGCCAAGATATTGTGAACAAAATCAAGCAAAAAAGGTCATTTCTGATTATAAATATTTTTGGAGGGAATATCCTCCATGTCTTTCCCTTCTTGCTTCCAATGGGGTTGTTTCCTTCAGTCAAAAGTAGTACTTTTTGTCGCTGAAATTGATAGAATAAGCAAAAAAAAAATAATAATAACATGGACCCAGAAAATACTTTCATTTTCCAAACAGTTATTTTTAAATTAATTTTTTAAATGTCCGATTTTTGAAACAGGGCGTGGTCTTGATGACGTCACAAATGATGCTCTTTGGCTCATCTTTCTACTACGCTTCCACGTTATGATAATCGAAAAGCAATTAAAAATTGCGCTCTGTGCTTGCTATCAACCATATTGTTGCCAATACACGTGAGTAAAGATGCGAATTAAATATTTGCTCCGTGAATGGCAATGCTGAATGGCATTTCATCATCTGTGATGTCATCAGAAAGAAGCGTAAACAATGAAAGCGCAACGATTTACGTAATTTTTTTTAAATATTAAACTTAAATGGATTATTTAAAAAATGGTAAGATCCTATGTTTTTAAGCATGCTATTTCAGAAAAAAAAACCGTTAAGTTTTTGGAAACGACCCTATTGTGCATGTTTTTGAACTTTTTACATCTCTAGCCCTTCTGAAGAAAGTTATTGGTTAACCCTTCACGTACGGCTCTCGCAATATTTGAGCGGGGAATCACTTTCGTCCCCGACTACGGGTCATGAGAAAATATCAGGAAAAGAGTTTTTTATCTTGATTACAATACGGATCTTGCTATTTCCCCATGTAAGTTAAAAACACCATTTGATGCTTATTTTCGCTGCTAGATGGCACTGGGTTCAGGAATTTTGTTCTCTTGCTTAATTCTTTTTTATGCGTAGTTGTAAATTTGCCTTTCGTAGCCTTGCTTTAGTGGTGATCTTGTTTTTCGTGCGAAAAGCATTTCTGATCGATATGGACTTGCAGCGTTTAATGTAGAAATAAGAAACGATTGAAAAAGAAAATGCACATTCATGTGTTTATTCTAAAAAAGTAAATTTATATTTTTCTCTCATTTTTTCTGTTTTATTACAAATTTTATGCTTTTTTTTGAGATAAACAGTTAAAAATTATATTTATCTGGAAATAAAAACATTGCATGATTCTCATAACTTATAAATCCTGCCCGCTGAAACAGTAGGCGCCGTATTATGTATTTTTTACAAACGTAAAAGCTAATAAACTTCTACTTTTTAAAAAGAACTGATAAAGATGTAAATTGTAATATATGTTTATTGAGAAAAAAATATTAAAAAATCGACCTGTACTTCAGGACTGGAAAGTATAAAGACTGAGCCATAAGCAGAGGGTTAAAGAGGGTAAGGGTAGGGGGGGGGCTAGAATTACAGGTGGGATCAACTTGACCGCAAGCACTTTTTATGCTAACTGCTCCTCAGTATATTCAAAAAATGCTTAATCCTTCCTCGACTTTTCCTAAATCATCCTACTTTGTAACAATGGAAAGTTTCAAAAAAAGTTGTAGTTTTTTTTTTTAACTTGAACCATAGGATTTTAAAAAAAGCGTGGACTAGCGTAAACTGGAAGCGAGGGGAGGTGTCATTTCAACCCTTTGGTGAAAGAAAGAAATGCTTCTTGGAACAGATCATGGCAAGAATTAAAAGCATTCATAATGTTTTTGTACGTAAAAGAGAGCATTAGCAGCTAATTTCTGAAACGCAACTGAAAATGCTGGTTACTTTAAGGGCATTTTAAACTCTTTTTAAATACTTCGTTATACATAATTGAAATGTAAGTATCCTTTAAATAAACTGTATTTATTAGAAATATATATTTCAAACTAATGTTACAAATCTTAAACAGTATATTCAGTGAACTATGCAGATTTCGTCTCAGAGGGCTAAAATGACATAGCCGTATTTCTAGGTATACGAAGACCGCCGTAATTCTAGTGTTAATATAATGCTCCCTCCTTCAAA
This sequence comes from Uloborus diversus, assembly GCF_026930045.1. NCBI lineage: Eukaryota > Metazoa > Arthropoda > Arachnida > Araneae > Uloboridae > Uloborus > Uloborus diversus. Next base: position 12,173,245 of record NC_072738.1, on the reverse strand, counting down.
TCAAAATTTTGGCTATGAAACTGATGAAAACTGAAAAAAATAGAGGGAGCTATCCAAGAAATAGTGTTTGAAATCATTGGTGGTTCGATGGGCCCAGACCAGTGAAAACTGCTTTGGATCACCATTAAATTGGATTCAGAAGTCCATAGGACCAATGGTTAATTATCGTCATTGTCAGGGTCTCGTATTTTGAGGAAACCAGTCTCAGAATTGGAGTAGTATAAATTTGTCAAGCTTAAGGAGGGAGGGAGGCTGGCCGACCAAAAAGACCAAGACCCCACCTTGGGTCTCGACGGCCCTGGTTTACTGATGTGATTATAAATTACGAGAAGCTTTCTTTTCTTGTACTGTTCTGGCGACTGTATTGCTATCGGATATTCAGATTTCCCATTTCATGTAGAAACAAGGAAATTAAACATCCTGTTTCAAAAATACCAAGCAAGCGTCAGCAGAACCAAATGAGTGGAATGCCACAAGAAAAAGAAACATCTTATCCATAAATTTTCCAAATGAACCAAAGATGTCAACATAAGAAAAATACTTACAACACAAGGAGTTATTTCAGTATTTTTCTGTTTGCAAACGCGTTTTCAATTACATTAAAGCAAAACTTCTACAGCAACAAATGAGCTGTTAAACTTTTTTTTTCCCCTCCGGATCGCACAGTGAAGTAACACGCGAAGTAAATTTTGAGACTTCAAATCGCAATGCAACACAATCACAGATCAACTTTACTTCGTACCAATCGCTGGTCCGAACAGCCAAAATTCACGAGAAAGATTAAAACCAATTGACATTAACTATCAGAGGAGGCAAAGCCGATGAAGCAAAACACGTTATTCGGGTGGAGGGGATAGGGGACTCTTTAAAATTCTCGCTCAAGGATGTAGGTTCCCCTGAATCTACACATTACGTACCAGAATTCGTTTTCTCTGAAGTTCTTGCCAAATTGTCGGAGAAAATTTTCGCATATTTTTGAAAGAAGTACTTTAGCCGAGTGTTCTAAATTTCCATTTCCAATCATTAAGAGTTGTCATTTCCCCAATACATTGCTATAAAGATTAGGATCCGCAAAGCTGGAGTCTCTCCACGACTCAACCAATGGAATGGCTGAGATTAGTTCTTCACGTAAGTGATTTCTTACAGTTTATCTCTGTTCTTATCAGGGAGTAAAAGGAAGGAGACGAATCTCCATGTTAGCAGTTTGGCAACAAAATTCCACTTCCGCCAGAGGCCGCTACAGTGTCATCTCTCGCACTGTTTATATCTTTTCGCTCGTAGCGAAGCAGTGTAAACAAGTGTGTTTTAAAAACTATCACCTGTATATTTGGAAGTATTAAACTACTTTCGCCATGAAAGCTGTTCAGAGAAGCATAGAATACTTTACTCCACCCTAGGTTTTTGGCATATTTTGCATTCGATGTGTTTAATTTGTGTTTCTGCTACGACTTTAGCGAGCATTCATTCTTGTTATGTGTTGTGCAATTTGTGTTCTATTTTGTATATTGTTTTTGATATGGCTGTTCTGCTCATTTGCCATGAAACTAAAAATGATTTTAGCTGACTTTTAAAAACATTTTCTCCCAATAAAACCCGTAGATTACGATCCGGTTTTCGTAATTTTTCTGAGTACTATGCATTTGATTTTAAGAGTAAATGAGAGGACTTGATTTTAAAGTTATTCATTTAAAAAAATAGAAAGAGAGTAGCAATGAACAACTAAAGTTTTGGAATTTAAATCACTAATTTTGTTTTCTTCTAGTTATATTTCCATGTCCTTTTTCTTCTTATTTATTAAAATTCACATATGCTTAACTTGAATAATAGAAACTCCACTGTTGTAGAAAAACTCAGGAAGAGTGCTACGCACTCATGGTAGAGAATTCAATTGAAATTAAGATTGAACTGTTTAACATATAATTTTCCTCAAAATATTTATGTTTTGCTTTTTTTATCTTCAAATTTCACTTACATCGAGCGCAGAGCAACAATTCCAAACTAAATGTAATACATAAAGTTTTATGTAAGCTTATATCACACGAAATTTATGTATGGGAGGAGGAGAAAGAAAGTAACTATGGTAAGTGAAAACGAAACACAATGTGATAAATATAAGCTATAAACTAGATCAACGCTTGTAATAAATAGCACTTTCTTGTAACATTATTTGTAATTGTTCACTAATAACTAACGATAAACAATTTTTTTTTCAATGTACGGAGTATTAATATTTTTTCTAATCGTTTTTAAAGATAAATCCAACGAAATAAAAAAGAGAAAAAAAGGTTATTTCAGCAAAAGTAATTAATTAAACAAAAACGAAACTAAATATTGGTGTACATAATACAGTGAAATATATTAAGTTATATGAGCTAATATCGCACGAAATTTGTGTGTATGAGGGGGGGGGGGGAGGTGCAGGATAAAGAAACTCGGTGAAACAGAACGAAATATTGGAATAAAAGAACCAAGTAATTATGGTAAGTGAAAACGAAACTTAGCTTGATAAATATAAGCAATAAACTAGATTAGCGCTTGAATTGAATAGCACTTTCTTGTAAGATTCTTTTTTAATTGTTCACAATTAACTAACGAAAAAGCAGTTTTTTTCAATGTTCAAAGTATTACTGATTTTTTTTTCTTATCGTTTTTAAAAATAAATCCAACAGAAAAAAGGAAAAAAAAACGGCTTTTTCAGCAGAAGTAAACAGAAAAAGAAACTAAATATTGTTGCACATATTACTGTGAAATATTTAATTTTAAATGAGCTTATATCACGCAAAATTTATGGGGGGGGGGGGAGAAGGTTGATCGAAGTAACTGAATAAATTAATTGGAGTAAAAGAACTAAGCAACTATGGTACGTGAAATCTAACTTAATGAAATTCATAAAATTAAAAAAAAAAATAATTCTAATGGCTAAAACACAGAATTAATGTCTAAATTCTAGAACAAATATAAGAAAGAAAGTAATTTTAGGTCCATCGTGATGACCGCGCGATATTATTGAGTTCCAACAAATTTTTCGCATCAATGGCCCCAAACTAGCTAACTGCCGGCATCCACCCAGTCGAATACTCGGGGTCGGTCAAGCGAAATCTCCTTTCCCTTTAAATCAGGCGAGCGAACTGCGAGAGATTGAACACTAGCGCCACCAGTGGCGATGGAATAATCCGGTCACTTTTTCGCCCCGCTGCCAAAGGAGATGAGCCTCCTTCCTTTTAGCCTCCCTGGTTCTTATTCCTTTCTCCGTTTTCACTTAGTTGAATATTTCTTACTGCATACATAAATTTCAAGAAGGTAAAAAAAAAAAAAATAAGAAATCTAGACTCTTGATCATTTGCTGACACTAATACAGATTAAAATTATTATCGTTGATTAATCACGTATCTGTTGGATATTGTCACATGCGTGGTACGTTTGATCCCCCTCCTCTCTCTCTTTAAAAATAACGCTGAGACAGAAACACTTCATGTAGGTAAGAAAATCTGTTTGTACATTTGTCAGAATGTAGCCAGATGAATTTGGAGCTCAAAAGTTCCCTTTCAACAATCCTGTTTTATTCAAAAGTTTTTTTGCTAGTTTTTTCCAAATTTCTTACTAGTAAATTTCAGAAGTGTAAATACAATTTACTGTTGCATTAAAGTCTTCTGAATAAATATCAATAATCATTAAAGGGTTGTCGTTTGTATGCCGTTCTTTTTAGGAATTCCCGCATTCATTAGAGGGTCGCTCCTTTTTGTAAACCCCAACTTGAAGTAGTAAGTTGAACGACTTCAGTCATTTTAAAAAAGCTATAGAAACATAACTACTTGTTATTAAGCTGCTATGAATCATTACTTTTAGAATTGTTTTTAATGAATCATTGACTCGATTTATCGATTTTTTTTTTCATATTTTGATTTTTTTTGTATGGCCATGTGCTTGTAAGATCATGCTTTTGCTCTTCAACTGCTTACAATCATTTCATATATATTGACCATATCTAATGCTGTCTTTGAACTATTGTCTTCGGCGTCTATCTTTCCGTTTCCTCTGTTGGATTTTTTCTGCACAGGAAAATTGCATTTTTAGGTATTTTTAATTACTTCACCGGTAGCGGAGAATCGCCATACGCTTTTAAAACACAACAACTTCAGGTATTTTCTTCAGCACTAGTTTATTAATAAGTATAATTATGCTGTATGAGAAAGCATCTTTTTTTTTTCGTAGCGCCTATCATTTGGTTTACTCCGCCTTTTTTACAATATTTAATAAGAATAAAAAGCTATTACATATGATAACAGTTGGGTGACATACAAGATAGTAAAATAAACTTTTTTTAGGCACACTTGGTTTTTTAATTAACTTTTATGTTAATTTTTAATTATTTTGAAAAATCGAATCATTTTAATTTCATTATCTAAAAATGCAGATTTTGTACTGATTAATCTAATTGTTCGTGCCAATACATGCCAAATTTTCTTAAAAATTTAGCTAGAACATACTTGTATCATCATAGCAGATCGTTGTAATTTAGTAATATATACTATAAGGTATGAATATGTACAATGAAGTACTACATAGGGTCGGTTTCCCGAGTGCTTTAAGAAGCAACATATTTTCGTATCTCACACTAGATGAGTGGGATGATCGTGGGTAGGATGTGTGACAAGACAATAAGTTTTATTATTATGCCTTTTTCATATTTGTCAGGAAGATTCATCGTTAAACAATAGTCTCTGCAAAGAAAAAAGAATGAGAGCTTTTCATTTTCGTTCAATAAGTTAAAATACACGGATGACATTTTTTTCCCTTGCTAAAAAAAATGAAATGATGAACATGCAATGCAGACAGCAGGAACTCGTCATCTTATCCTATTTAGATGCTCTAGTGCTTTATGCCAGTGCTTCTCAACCTTTTTTACTTTGCGGCACACTTACGAAATTTCTAGATCAACGGATCACTGAACTTAATTTCGCAATATAGTAATATAGAAATGATTTATCATTCGGTTCTATGTTTGAAAGAACTATATGAAGCTCTTGATCCAGTCTCTTTAGAGATGGTCTCTTGCTGGTATTTATAAGTGTGAGGGCTGAGAAGCTGAGTTCGCAAACATATGTAGTTGAAACTGGTAGTAGCACATCAATAACAACATCAGAGATGGTGGGATACTCATTTTTAACCAGCAGCCAAAATTCGTCCAGAAGCACTTCGCTACTCTTACGAGTAAATTTAGGAGTACGGTCTCTCTTGAGGTCCATAAATTCTTCTCGCACCTTCAAAAAAAAGGTGTTTAAATGAGTCATCCGCAGATGAAGAGAATCGATCGCGAATCCAGTCATACTGTTCGATGTCAGTATTCTTGAAATAGTTCTTAAACTTGTCCTAAGGTACGAAGTATGACTAATGTGTAATCTGTCACCACATTCAGTAGCTCTTCTTCCATGCTTTTTCCTTACATACCATGTTGATGGTCCGTCTGAACATGTCCAATGAGCCACTACCTACTTCTCTCCACAGTTGAATTTTTAATTTCAACCCGTTCAGCTTGTCCACACATGTAACGAAATTCTCTCTTTGTTCTTGAATTTTCCGATTCAATTCGTTAAGATTATCAAAAATGTCAGCCATGTACGCTAGTTTTGCCAGTCAATATTTGTCTCGCAACAAACTGGCGTACGGCATTTCGATTTTTAAAATCAAAAATTGTCGTACCTCGTCCCTCGATTCAAAATGTCTTGATAGTAATACAAAGTACGGAGAGAAGGCGAGAATTAAGCGGCATCGATTTTATGAGATTTACGATTTTCACGACTTTGGCCAGAGCTGACTTCAGCTGATCTGGTAAGTTCTTGCTATGAGAGCTTTACGATGGAGGAAAACAGTGTATGGTTTGAACCCTTATTTTACGATTTTTCACATTCAACAGGAACCCTATGATAGGTCCTGTAATTGCAACAGCTCCGTTGGTGCAAACACTTGTGCAATTTTGCCACTCTATCCCGTTGCTTTTCAGATATTCATCTATAACGCGGAATATCTCACCACCGGTTGCACGTTGAGGAAGTTCTTTGCAGAAAAGATAATGGTCTTTAATGCGTCCCTCATCAACAAAGCGCACAATGGCTATGAGTTGTGCACAGCTTCCGATGTCTGTTGATTCATCAACTTGAAATGCAAATTTGCCAGCTACGCCTAATTTCTCTTACCAATGTTGCTTGTATGTCACCCGACATGTCATCAATTCGTCTCCTGATAGTGTTAGCGTCGTCAGAAAGTAGCACTCGGATCACCTCCTTCTCTGGTCTGGGTGTTAGCGTTCCCTGTACGATTTCTTTGCACGCTGGTAAAATAAGCGTTTCACCGATAGTGTGTGGATTTTTCGTTTTGGCAAATAACCGTGCAACATTATAGCTAACCATTTGCTCCCTCTCAGAAACTTTTGCGCTGGCTTTCATGAAGGAACTTTGTTTCGACTTATCTACCTGCAATCTCTTGAAGTAACCGATGTCTTTGCCTAGGCAGGAAAGATGTTTAGTAGTCAGGTGACGTTTTGATTCGCTAGGGACCATCGCTTCATTTAAAAGTTTCTCCCTGCAAATGAGACACTCAGAGCTTGATGATTTTACATCTTCGATCCACGAAAAACCAAACGCCAGGTATCTCTCCCTGTACTGCCCACTTAGTAAGTTAGTCTTTTTACTTGGAGGTCCATCTGTATCAGTACATTCAGTAGCAGACATAGCAGTTGATGAGCCTTCTCTAACCAAGAATTTTTCCATATCACATTCGTAATTATAGCGGATGTTTTGCGCCAATCCGAATAAAAAACTGAGTGTATGAAGACGAGCCAGAATGTCATTGCTGGTGAATGGAGCTTAAACAATTTGTGTCTCAAACAAGCCGAATAAATAATAATAATAATAATAAAGCCAATAGCGAACATAAGTTTGAAAAAAAAATTTTTTTTTCTTTTTTGCTAATTTGCTTTTTATAGATCAACAAAAATCTTCAAAAGCAATAAATGTCTGATCGTTGGGGCCAATGTATGCAGCAGGTAAAAATAAAGGCAGCTGCACTCTTCGCTTTTCGCTTTACTCTCAGAAATGTTCAAACAGCAAACACAGAAAATATTCATTCGTCCTAGATTTTATTTTTATTTTTATTTTTATTTTTTTTTTTTCAGTTTGATTTTTTCGCTTTCTTTTAATTTCTATTTTGCTAAGTCTCAGAATCGAGTTTTGAAAAACTACGATAGAATGAAATTAGCATCGGCACTGGAAAACAGGAAAACAAAATCTAAAGCTGGGGCTAAAATTCTGGGCGGGAGGGCACGATCCCTGCCTGGGGGAGGGGGTGATACACCCATTTGCGAAAGATTTAGAAAAAATTCTGCATAAATTGATTTCGTGAAAATTATAATCCGTTTTCAGAAACTGAAAATAATAGGGTGACAAGCAGTTTTAAAGAGGTGGGGCAGCAAATAACGCCTCTCCCCTTGTTGGGTATGTCTGATTGCAGGATTGCACATGACATGATCGACAGGGTGAATTGAGAAGTTACAGAACGATAACGATACAAACGGCTATTCGGTCGTAACTTTAAAATAAGCAGTAACAGATGTATGGAGATGTAACTGGTGAAAATTATTTCTTGAATTCATAACACATTTTATTATTAGAAAAACTGGCAGTTAATTCTTTGGTAACAAAGGTCAAGAATTTTTCTATTCGTGTACGAAAAGAAAACTGCTTTTGCAGTAACACAGTAATGCAATGAAAATGATCCAATGTGGGCAAAAAATTAATCATGACCACCAATGGAAAAATCAGTTCGTTTCTTTGAACACGAAAGCCGCACTTTATATTAGAATGATTTTCGCAGACATGACCACATACAAAAGCCGGTAATGAGCAGAGTCGCTATTTTGTATTACAATTGGAAAATAACATGTTTCGATATAGGCCGTACGCAATTAAATGAAGTGATATTTTTGTCTAATTATAAAAACAAATATTACAGAAAAATATATGTAGGGGACACCGAGGTTATTTGTGCTGGGGCAAGTTGTGCCATCGAGCTTCCTGACTGAACGCAGGGCCGGATTAAGAATTTCGGGACCCATAGGCATTAGAAGTGTTGTGGCCCCCTCACACGTGTATTTTATACATAATCTCATATATTATTTCTCTAGCCTGTATTTCTGTCACCACGCAAATCCTTCATCAAATTTCATAGCTTACCCCTCATTTTAATACTTATAGTTTTAGGTTCTGACGACAATTTTAAGTATTACCAATAATGTTTATTAACAATTAATACAGCAACTAAAAGGGAGCTCCATTTTTTTACTTTTTACTTTCTTTCCTTTTTTTTTTTTTTTTTTTGTCGAAATAAACTTTTTCTTACATATTTTCAACTTTAAGATTTCTCCAGGGCCCCTCAGAACCTCGGGGCCCCTAGGCAACTGCCTACATTACCTATTTAGTAATCCGGCCCTGACTGAACGGATAGGCTGTGGCAAGTGAGTGAGCAAGTTGATTGTCTCAGTGTGCTGAGTAAATTTGGAAGTATAACGTTGAGCTCTTTTCAATATAAAGTTTTTTATCACGTTTTCTAATGAAAACGTAAATTTTGTGAGCAATGTTGGAATTGTTATTGCCACTAAGGACACTGAGTTGTATAAACTTTTCACACATTATTGAAATACTTATATTTTCAGCTGTTATTCTATGTATTTCTTTAGACAAGCATGAGAACATTTCCGAAACTAATGAATGAAGTTCAAAATTTCGTAACGCTGGGCTAGTTGTGACAAAGTCAAGGGGGCACGCTGTGACAGTGTCACTACTTGCCCCGAAATAATTTTTAATGCGTTTTTTTTTTTTTTTTTTTTCTGGAAAAATTGTAAGAGGCGAGATTTTGTGACTGTTGACATCAGCAATGCATACACGGAAACTCTTACAAATATAAGACATCTACCTAAAACAGGGTCTCCACATTGATCCAATCGTATATGTTTAAAATCTGCCATTCTTATAAGCATACCTGTAAACGAGACAATTCAAGCAGAACAAAAAGCAGGAGAACGCAAGAAACGAGTTAAAGAAGAAAAGGCAACAAAGAAACTACATGGAAAGGTCAAACACTGCATAAAAAATGCACCTTCCTCACTAAAAAAAAAAGACGAAGATGCAAGAATTGGATAACTATGAAGATGATGAAAATTGCTAGGCAAAGTTTCTAGATCCAGAGAAGACTGGATGCAATGAATGACATGTGAAAGATGGGTTCATGTCAAATGTAAAAGAGAATCTTATTCTATGTTTGTATTAACTGCAAATCAGACAATGAAACAAGCTGTGATGGTGAGTAATTATAAAACCTATATATAACAGGTGTACTCAAACTGGGTGGAACAGGATCCTACTGTGCCGCAAGAATTATCGAGGTGTGGCGTGAAGCGTCCGGGTTTTGTGACAATCCCCCCCCCCCCAACCCCGAGGCTTAGAAGACAAAGAAACAGAAAAACAGAATTTACTGGAGAAAGGAACTGTACAAGTATTGTTTCCGAAATGTTCGATGTGTGAACCTTTTGTATTGCGGCAGATAGCAAGTCTTAAGCCCAATTCTTCTGCCGCTGGCTGTAACGTGTCATGATTCTCCAACAGAATGGTCCCCTCCCCCTTATCTGGCAGACTTTCCTCATTTCCTCAATAACGAGCATCCTAGGCGTTGAAATTGACGAAGTTTTGATGATGACACTCACTTTCTCCGTGGCCACCGTGCTCTCCGAATATAACTCCAAGTGACTTATTTTTTTTGTGGTGTTATATCAAAGATAGTGAGTTCGTGGAGTTCGTGCCCCATGGGTCAGGTGATTTGTAAGATTTAGGACAAAAGATTTACGTCGATTATCACAACCACCTTTTTTAAGGCTTGATCGTGATATGTTACAGTGAGTGAAACAAGAATTAGGCTTGAGTCTGGATATCTGCCGCAATTCGAAAGGAGCCATCTATCGAAAATTTCGGAAACAAAAGTTAAACAGTTTCCTTCTCCAGTAAAGTAAGCGTTATTGCTGTACTGGTAATATATTTATTTCAATAAGCCCCAGGAATGAATTTTGATACGCATTTGTATAGATTAGGAGTAGATCAGGGTGCCGTGAAAAAGTCTCATTTTTTGAAGAGTTCCGCGGGTTGGAAAAGTTTGAGATCTCCTGCTATATAGGATATGGACCTACACGGGGGTCGTTCCGGGTCAAAAATCAATGTTGACAAAAATCAGTGTTGGTCCATCTTTTATTTCTCAACTACACTCCTGTTTGTGAAAATTGCAACACTGTCAACAATTGTCTTTTCTGACGAATACCGCTTCAATTTTTGGCACCATGATGGCCGAATTCGTGTCATGCGCTATGACGGTGAACGGCACATTCCGGAGTGCATTATCGAACGCCACAGTGGACGAACACCCGGAGTTATGGTCTGGGGTGCCATAGCATATCATTGACGATCACAATTGCTACGAATTGTGGGCGATTTGAACAGTACCCGATACATAAACGAATTTTTACAGCCCCAACCTATTCCTTTCCTGCAAGAATTGTCAGGGGCTGTATTCCAGCAGGATAATGCCGTCCACATGTCGCCAGGACTGTCAAATCCTACCTTGATTCGCAGCAGGTACAGTTTCTTCCTTGGCCTGCATATTCCCCGGATATATCACCGATTAAGGCTGTTCCGGTAGAAAAACATGCTAAACTTGACTCTTTGGGAACAGCGACAAAAAAAATCTAATCGCCGGATTGCAATGAAACTTTTTACTGTATCAGATGAATGTGTAAAAAACAACGTGCATGAAGTAAATTGCTGCTGAGTTACCTACATTTATCACAAAATGATATTAAAAAGTACTTTTTGTCAAATATGAAATATTTCTCTTAAACACATTCATGAAAAATCATCTAAACACAGAGATTCGAGATTTTTTTCTCTGAACCATAGAAACAATGTAGACGCATTGCAATTGAAATATTTTGTAAATATTATTAAAAAAAATTTCAGTGCTCACGTGTTCTGAAACTTACTCGATTCTTTCCACTAATCTTATAGTTGCCTAAAGTGCCAATAGATGGCGTCAAAAACTCGAATAAGTAAGGATACGTGAAATTAAGGTCTATTTTATTAATAGTTCGGCTTTTTTTCTCATTTTTATGCTAATAAATGATTCCATATGGACCATAAACTTTCTGTAACAAGTTTCATTCCTTCATATTCTTCATAAATCAGTCTAGATTTTTTTTTCTCTAAAACCAATTGTTCGTGATCGCGTGGGGATCCCGCCGGACAAATATCGCCATCAGTGAGTTTTGCAGATGAACTAGATTTTTGCGAAAAAGTGAGGCTTTCCATGCGTGTGCCTGAAGTGATGGCCAGTGGTATCGGATGTCAGTGCTTGTAGCTTGTGCTCGAGGCGGCAGAGAGAAAGGGGGGAGGGAGGACGTCCCTGTGTGTATTTTCCGTGTTGTTAGAAACAGGTGGGTGAACAAGAAGTGGAGGGTTGGCCTACGAGTGCTCGCCACAGAATCTTTCCTAATCCGCAATGAATATCTTTCTAAATTGACGCAACAGAGATCATTAAAATTTCGTGATATTTTATTTCAACAACGATTTTAACTATTTTTCAAGAAGTAATTAATATTTTCTAATGTTAATGAAGGACAAAGATGATCTGAAAATAGTTCTTATTTAATAAAAAAACCTTGCTCAATCCATTTGCGCAGGTGTGACATCTTTGTGCATATATTTGCCCTTTATAACAAAGAGCAAAGTATTATGTATATGAACTTTCAAAAAAAAAAAAAATTGAACTTGAAAAGTAAAGATTTTTACATATTGTGTGCGTACGCGTAATAGGCTCAAATCATTACCTTGTAGACACGAAACTTTTTTAGAAAGTAGGTACTTCGTATATTATGTAACGTTTAATGATTTTTATATTTGAATGTATCAAAATTTTAAGACAAAGCTTAAAATTCTGGGAATAAATTGCAAATACAAGCATAAAAATGTCAAATTTGTGCAAATGGATTAAGTAAATCTTCATCTCAATTTTATACTTTAAAGTTTTAGACTTGGAAAAGTAACAGATTAAGTAAACATTATATTGATAAGCGTTTATTTAAATTGCACAGGAAGTATTATAGTGTGATCCGCGAGTTACTGACCATCAGCCAGTAAGTTGAACTAACTTGTAACAAAGGTTTTTGATTTGACCATTTAGAAGGTTACGTACGATATACTTACAGAGACATCTAGAAGTTTTCAAGGAAGTTACTTTTCTTACTGGTGTAAATTGTTATCAGATAAAATGTTGAATCACCTTTTTATAGGTTAAATTAAATTTTACAGGTTCATTTACTGAGATATGCTGATCAATGCTTATTCTCAGTGAAGGAAAAAAAATGCATTTAATAACTATCCATTTATGCTGTTTGTTATTGAAGGTTGGTCGATTACATGCATTGATCTAAAATGCCTTCAACGCCAGTAATTGACAAACACGATCTACCTGTAGTAATGACATAGTTAAATGCTAGTTTTAAAGCTTTTTTCTTTATACCAAAATAATTACAAACATTTTTATGCTAAAGATATGAATGTGTATAGTACAACTTTTATTGAGAAAAAAAAATATTTTTAACCATTAATTGACTAGCTTGGTTAATTACTAATGCTCCAGATCAGCGGTTCCCAACCAGCATGTTGTGACTTCCAAGGGAGTCGCGAAGAATTTTTTATAAGAGAACACATTCAAAAACATAACTAAAATATGTAGAGAAAAGAAATCATTTTAGAGAAGCATCAATACTTGAGCGTAGTGGCGAATTTAAAGAACCTGATGATCCCTCAGCATTATTACATTTTGGTTTACGGACTTGCATCCCTACAAATTGCCGCGAAAGAGTCGAAAAAAACCTCCATATAACATTATCTAAAATTGTCTGAAAGTTCGTTTTTGGAACTTCAATATCGAATTTTTTTGTGAGACAGTCTCTTAACCCCAACCCTCATCCTGAAAGATGTCATGTAATTGCGTTTTCGGGACTTAATTTTGGAAATATTTCGAGAAGTTCCTAGAACCCTATCCCATTCCCTAAAAATAGCAAAGAAATGGATTTTTAAGCTTTCAATTTCGGAAAAATTTCACAGGAGTGCCTTCTATTCCTTTTGCATAATTAAAGACCGTACAAACATTCCTTTTCAGGATTTAAATTAAAAAAAAATTCCGGGTGAGGGTCTCCGATCGTTTCGCCTTGCCATCAAAGATAATCTACTATTCTATTTCTGAAACTTAAATTTCCAAAGTTTCCTTCATATTACCCCCAATCATTTCTCTCCCCCCCCCAATCACTAAAACTTGATTAAAATACGTTTTGGAGACTAAAATTCCGGGGGAGAGGCTACCTATCCAAACATTTGCCTAATATTTAAAGGAACAAACAAAAAATACGAACAAAAATTTTTTTTTTTAAATATTTCTAAAATCCAGGGGGTTCCAATGGCCCCTCCTCACCCTGATTTCCCAAATGACGGACCTGAAATAAACTTTGAAACGAAATCCAGGAAGGATAGATCGTTTTATTGATTTTTAAAATATTTTTGGGGGAATACCCCATTGGATCTCCCTTTTTGCTACATATTTTCCTGATTTTCACCTCTCTAGCCCTTCCGAAGAATGCTCGTAGTCATAGTATATATTCCATTCTCCTCCAAATAAAAATGATAACAATCAAATGACTACTCATCATCGAAGGGGGGGGGGGGAGTTCACTAATCTTGCTAAAACAAAAGGAAAAAAAAAACAGTATTTAGTTAAAATTTCATCACGTTTGGGAAGCAGAGAAGTGCTTGAACTAAATCCAATAAGTAACTTTTCTAACTTGGTTGTCCGTTTTCTGCTCAAGTCATTGTGGCAAAACAAGACGCATGTTTTATTCTGATCAACGTTTTGAATACAACCAACTTTAAACTATAATACTCAAAAATATGCTGTCGTGAAATGTATGATAAATTTACATTTTCCCCAATCAAAATTGAACATTTATATCTCTCATATACAGTCGGCTTCCGCTCCAAAGCGATTCAACTTACGCCAAATGCCTATAACGCGAGTTTTTCTCGAGTAACGAATGTTAGAGCTAACGCTAATTTCTCACCCACAACACGAAAACTTTTGGAAAGGAATCGTGGCGCAAAATGACGGCTTCGCTATTTACTACTAAATATTAGTTTCGTGAATATACTTTCATCCTTTTTAGCATCACTAACTGCTCTAGTTCCCACCCAGCGCTAGTCAAAACATCGCTTTGTTAGTGTGTATAAATAACAACTCCACAATTTTCTTTTAATATTTTAAATTCTAAATATGAAAGGTGATGAAATATTCTGCACCAAAGCACGCTGTTTCATGCTATGTTTGTGAAGATAGAAGGAAAAAGTGAAAATTTGTGACAAGATAACGAATTCTTGAACGCTTGAAACTCTAAAAAATGGTTCGAAGGCAGTGGCGGATTTACCAGGGGGGTGGTGGAGACTACCGCCCCCTCCGTAACTGTCATTTTCGAAAACCAATAATATAGAATTAAAGGAATTACTAGCTTTCGCTATTAATTTCAATCAAGTACATTCCACAAATTTGCTTTAAATTAAGTTGAGACAGTGTAGTCGAAGATGGACAGCATTACCCACTTTTTAATTTGAAACCGAAGCTCGCTCCTCCCCTCTTTTTTGAACATTAATAATTTTTATATTTCTATATGTATCTTCCAACCTTTTTCTTCCATGGACTACACTATACTGGTATGATGATACATTTTGCTATGATTTAGAACAGTGGTTTCTAACCGTGGGGGTGATAGCCCCCAAAAGGGAGATTTAACTCTTGAGGGGGGCGATAAGTTTGTGAGGGGCGATAGGGGGTGATTAAAATTTAAAATACAGGCTAAAAGGGGGCAATTGATTCCCTCCCCCCTACATAGTGGGTTGAGGGGAGGAATATGGCTTTCACGTTTTTCAACCGCCACCCCCTTGAAAAGAATGTAAATCCGCCACTGATCGAAGATAGCACAGCAATACTGTATAGTACTATTACAGTGTAGTGCTTTATTATTACTGCATACTGTATATGTATCGTACTGTTTTTTTTTTTTTTTTTCATGTCTCTCTCTCCCATTGATAATTGATATTGTGCATCGTTTGAATACTGCTGTTTTTTTAAAAATACGGTAAAAATTCAGCTGTTTATGCAAGAAACGGTAATATATTGTTAAGAAATGGTCTGGAACAGTTTAAAGGGTGTTTAAAAATGTCTTCAATAATTGGATAAGTTAATATAGTTAGTTTTTTTTTTAATTATAAAATGAGAAAAAGCTTACTGATGATCAATTGGGTGACGGAGAATTAAAAACAGCAACAATAGTGATAATAATAATGAACAGAAATTTAAAATTAACTTTAAATTTCTTTCTATTAGAATTATGTTGTCTGAAAATTAATTTTTTTTCTCTCTTTTTTCTTCAAGTCCTTATTCTATTATACCCTTCTCAAATAGTTTCAATTATGCGTGCTCAGTCATTTAAAACGAGGGGCATCATGACCGGATAATTGGACAGTTCGGGCAATTAGAGTTTGGTTAACTGGAATCCTACTTTGATATAACACAAATGTAATGTATCTTCAAATTCAGAAACCTGTAATTCTGTTATGGGGGAAAAATTCACTTCAGAGAACTCATAATTTAAAAATATTGATTTTATTTTAAAAAACCATTTTTTGTGAAGTTATTTCTGAAATTAGATTTTTTTGGAGTTTTAACTAATAAAAAATGTAATAAACATCCATGGAATGACACAACCAATGATTAAAAAAATTATAATAACGAAAATTTAAAAAGAATCGCCGTTTTTGGTTCTGGACCAAAAATGGCCGCCAGGGGGGGGGATTTTGGAATGCCTCCCCTTTGTAAAATTTTTGTTTATACAATGTCTACAAGCATGCCGAGTTTCATAATTTTATCACAATTTGCAGTCTCTTCCCCCGTAGCCCCCCGACTATTTCCAAGTTAGGCGAAAACTAAGATCGATCTCGGGGGGGGGGGAGCTGTTCCTCCCCCTCTTTGCGCGACTGGGCCCTGTTAAATGCCGTAAAAAACTATGTTTTCTTCTTCAAAATTTTAAAAGATTCGTACCACCAAGTTTTCTTTGTAATTCCATGGTAATTATTGTGGACCTTTGTCACGAACAAAAGGTAAAATTCTTCGTAAAGATTAAAAAAAATGTGACCTTTCAAAGACAATTTTCTTTTAAACTGTCCAAGTCTGATTTAACAAACTTTCCAGTCTTTTCTATTACTATTTAGCAATTTCTATAAATGCAGCATGAAGGAAACAAAGCTTCTAAAGATTAATATTTAAAAAAAAAAAAAAAAAACTACATTAGATTGACAACTTTTATTAGTAGATTTAATAGCCAAAAAGAAGACATTTCTAAAATATGTTGCGATAAATTTACCGAAGTTTCCGCGGTTAAAAAGATGAACCCTTGGTATAACGAAATCATTTCTGATCTAAACTTCAAATCGAAGTAAAAATGCTCTCATCTCATTTCTCTGCAGCGGTTTTGTTTGCTTTTCCGATTCCTTCGCGCTGTCAATGCCTGAAGGCACTTGAGGGGTGTGTTTCGAACAATGAAAGACATTCCTCACTGACTCCTCAGAAGAACAATATCTCCTCCACACAAATTCCGGTTTGTCCCCTTTTCTGGATGTCGCGTAAATCCTGTCAGTTGTAAAACTAGTTTGCGGCTAAAACGTACAACGAGCATGATGCTTTCGTCACAACCAGGGTGCAAAATTTTGCGCCATCTATTGGGTAAAGGGAGATTTTTTCATAAAATGGGACACTCTTAAACATGTGTGGGATTTCGTTGGGCGGCGTCTCGCTCGTGATCCTCTTCCTGTTGCTTCGACAGACGAACTTTGGTTGCGCATGCAAACAATATGAAATACTCTTTCGCAGGCAGATGTTCAAACTTTGTTTCACTCCATGTCGAGTCGTGTAGCAGCTCTTATTGCGGCGCGTGGTAGCCACACAAAATACTAATTTGTATCTCTTTTTATTCTTTGTTTGGTTTGAAAATGTAATCATTTATTTGCACTATACCACTCAACTGTGTATAAAATTTCATTCAACTATGATGCTTCCCTCAAGGTGTTGCAATTTTCACAAACAGGAGCGTATTAACACCGTTATTATAAGTATCTCTAAAAAGTTAACAAATGTTAATAATTTAACTATTTTGTTTTAATGTACTTACAGTGTTATTAAAAAAACATGATTTTTTTTTCTTCTGTTAAAAACATTACAAATTAATGGATTTCGTATCATTGATTTAAAGTTTCCCATTTTAATTCCCTTTCTGACATAATTTGAGCGTGTTACGATGCATTAGTACGTGTTATTTATGCATCACAATGTGCTCCCAAGTATGTGATACAAACCTCGCTACTGAGCAAGTTTTGACAAATTTCGAGGTTACGCAGAATTAATTGTATGTTACGAAAGTCGTTAACAATGTTAATAGTTGTTTAATAAATATAGTACTCAAGATTTAGTCTGATGATATGATGCATTAAATGTTTCGTTCCAGTTCAAATCTTACTCTAGCATCGAAAATTTTGAAGAGGTCACTACTAACCTCGGTCTCTCCTATATACAGGGTGACCCAAAAATGACACATACATTTGAAAAATCAATGAACACTAAACAGTCAGCGATAGAAATATACCGTTTGTTGCATTTTGCTTGGGACAACAGCAAACTTTCAGATAGACCAACTTACAAAATTAGTTACAGTGTGCCTCAACAAATGGCGCTGCAGGTATTTTAAGAGGTATAAAAGAAAACGCAGTCAGTAAGAACGCCAGTATGAACGGTATGTTTGAAAAATCAATGAAAACAAATGGCGCAGAGACAGAAATACACCGTTTATCTGCAATATGCTTGGGAAAACACTAAGCACTTCCAAACACACTTACAGAGCAATCTGTTGAGGAACAGTGTAACTAATTTTGAAAGTTTGTCTGCCTGAAAATGTTTTTGTTGTCCCAAGCATAATGCAACAAACGATATATTTCTATCGTTGCCCGTTTAGTTTTTATTGATTTTTCACATGTATCAGTTATTTTTGGAACTCCTTGTATTTGCCTACACAAATTTTCAAGAACTGTTTTCTACGAACAATAAATTATGCATGTTTTATTTTTCCTTTCGCAAGCCATTCATCCTTTACTTCCAACAGACAACGCTACCATATATTTTAGGCTCCTTCAACGGATTCTTTGGTTTAAATATTTAAATTTATATCTCAGGATAAATTCATATCAAGAGTAGAGGAAGTAAGTGCAAAGCGAGTACGTACACTAAAAAATTCAGAAAAATTACTGACTATTTCCGTGTAACCTTTAGGGATTTTAATGGTTTTTATCCACTTCCTGGAAATATTAAGTATCATTGACAAAAAGCTTCCTGAATTGCTACAAGTTGCGCGAATGCAGGCCTCTCTCTTGTAAAAAATATATTTAGCTCCCAGTTTAGAGATTAACTGAGAGTATTTATAAGGTGTATTGGCTTTAGTTTGTGTACGGCTTGTCCATGCAAATTAAACTCCCTATGAGAGCGAATAAGTATGGACTACGTAGCTTTGCAAGAATTGCAAGCAAGTGAGGTGCTAATACTTGCAATTCTAGCTTAGCTTTGGCCATGCTTGCAGCACTGATTTTGGCACTGTCTTTATTGATAAGAAAGGTACTCAAGATAACTTTGAACTTCCAGCGACGCAACGGCTTTAAACGGGAAGATTTCTGAAGTATCAGGAAGGTTACTGAATTTTAGCGGAAAACTTTCCTGGTTTTTGCAAGATATGTTACTGGTAGAAAGTGGGCACATCAGCGGCCCATTATTTTTCAGGAACGTTTCTGAATCGTTTTTACAGTGTAAGCTGTGATAGAACACTGCAAAAACAATTCAGAAACGTTCCAGGAAAATAATGGGCAGCTGATGTGCCCACTTTCGAAAAGTAACACATCTTGCAAAACATAGAATTGTTTTCCGCAAAAAGTCGGTAATCTCCTTGGTCAAAGCCGCGTTTGTGGAACCTTCAATGACTCTACCTCCAAAACGAATAGGTCACCTCGTGTATTTACTTTAATGGTTTTTTAATTCCAAAGCCTGTCATTCGTGTTTATACATTCATTCACGATTTGCTTATCTTCTTATGGACAAAATCCAGGTAGTTTTTAGTTTAATTATCAAAACTAATATTTCTGAGTTTTGCATATGTATACATATACGTCTTAACTGTTGCTTTGTAGAGTCATTTTCTTCTCCTATTATGTTTATACTGCGCTCTTCTAATTTTTCTACTGTTTCACTCTACTATTAGATCCAACAGATGGCGCTGTCTTAAATTTTCAAAATCAAAATTAAGAGTCATACGTATTTGTTTTCAACCCCTTATTTACTTTCAAGGGCGTTCTTTCGCATTACAAATGTTCTACTGATGAATTATTTTCTCCTTCTAATCCATCCTTCCTTTGAGGTTACACAGGTAGCGCCACCTGAAATTAAAAGATTCTTTTGTTTTATTGAATAAAATTGTTATTTTGAAGTAAGGTCTTCGCGTTTGCTTTCATGAGTGTGGTACGCAACATGTAATTTATGCATTGCGTTTCTTAAAATTTATATTTCCGAGTAATGTTTACGTATGTGTACTCTTGATTGGCGCAGCGAAGGGGGGCTTTTAGGGGTTAAACCACCTTCCAGAACCATTAATTTTAACATAAATGCAAATTCTAATACAGAAGTTATGCATATGAATGGGCTGTTATGATTTAAAAAAAAAAAGAGGGTTTTTTTTTTATAACAGAAAAAAAAACTTCTCAGAAGGAGTATTTGATAGAAAAAAACCTCCAGAGGGTATTTTTCATCAAAAAAACCTCTTTGGAAGGATTTTTGATTTAAAAAAAAAAACTTCTCAGAAGACGTATTCGATAGAAAAAAAAACCCCAGAAGGTTTTTTTTCATCAAAATAACCTCTTTAGAAGGATTTTTGATTAAAAGAAAAAACCCCTTCAGAAGGTATTTTTGAACAAAAAATTCCCTCCAGAAGGTATTTCTGGCTGCGCTAGTGACACTCTTCTATGTATATGCCTTCTAATTTGCTTTCCAAATTGCTTTTTTAAACTCCAAACTCATGTAATATGTATAATGTTTTCATTCATGTAAAATGTTTTCATTCAGCATTTCATTCTCCCTTCACTCTTAAACGATAGCGTTGCTTTAAATATAACAGCACTCGGTTTTTGTTTCAAATGTTGCAGGCTAAAAACACTTTCATTTCTAGACAATTCTAATACAGGCCAACATTGACTAATTTTTTATCAGTTTGCCATGTTTCTTTTCTTTTCTTTTGTTTTCTTTTTTTTTTTTTTTTTTTACATTTTCATTTTTAATTTCAAAAGAGTTTTCTGTGCCAGATTGGCGAATGTTTAAGTACAAACTTGGCAGTGCTAACCGACAACAAAAATAAAGCCTAAATATTATTATAATTATTATTTCAACTCTAAACCCGTAACTGCCATTTGTTTTTGTTTTCGGCTCTTTCATTTGCCGAGAGACGGTTTTGATTTTATGGAGAATTTTGTTTCCATTTTGATGATTTTGGAAATCAGGAACAGGTTTACCCTCTTTATTTTTACCACACTTCTTACCAGTGAAGAGAAGTTGTCTTCAAATCCAGCTGGACACAATTTCTGTGGGTTCTCATGTCAGTGGGGTTGTTTGTAAACAAATAAAAACTTGAAATAAAAGTTTGGAGAGCTTAGATTTTTATGAAAAGTCGATTGTAAATTCTGATTGTTTTTCGATGGGAAGGCTGCTTTTGAAATTAATATTTCTGAATAATGGCTCAAAGACATTAATTTCAACTAAACTCAAACGACCCCTTAAGTGGTGTGCAATATGTAATGCAGCGTAATTTAGTGAGAGTCAAAGAAAGAATGGAATATTAAGCGAATTTAATGCTAAAATATCGATCAGAGGAAGTAAGGAAAGAGAGTAGGCGTTTGCATTTGCGCCCCTTTAATATTGGTAAGAATCTGAGGAACTTTGTAAGAACCTTCATGCATCGACTAATTTTAGGCAGGTACCACAGCTCAAAAGAGTACCCGTTTTTAGGGAAGACGCTAACAAAGCTTTTTGATGCCTTCAGTAATATTAATTATTATTTTTTTTAAAGTCTGATTTGATTATTCTATAACGGTTCGGAATAGTCCTTGGTAATTTTAAGTATTATATTGGAACATATATGAATATTTTCTCAGAAACGACATGAAATGAATTCATAATACTTGGGCAGCGCGTGTACGCCTTTATTTGTGCAAATTAGCGAATAACTGAACTGCAAGTGTTCAGTAAAAGCAGGATAAATTTCCTCTGGCATCGTGAGATTTCGATTAGTTGTCGCCAAGTCTAACTGATTCAATCAGTGGCGCCGACTCCATGGGACTTGAAGGGGCCCGAGCCCCCTCAAAAAAAATTTTGAGGGGGCAGAGCCCCCCCCCCCCCAATAATTTAAGAAAATTATTAGTTATTTAATGCTTTCTAAACTCACGAATTCGTCTCAGTATTTTTTATTTTCCTTGTTTGAAGATAGTTACCTTGTAAAAGACATTTAGTAAAGGGTTACAACAAATAATTATTACGGTAAAAAGCAGGTTAACTGAAAACGAGTGGGTGAATAGTGATAGTGTTACGTTACTGCGAGCGCTTAGAATTTGTCCCAGTGTGCGAACCTGCGGATAGTCTGTCCGATCAACAATGGGGCAGAAACGAATGAACAGCTTGGCTGTTCTTCATAACCACCCAGATATTTTGGATGAATTGGATATTCGACCAGTTGTCAATGACTTCAAATTCAGTAATCTAGTCAGGCGGTCGACATTTGCATCTTTCTAAAGACAACCCTAATATTGGTATTTAAAGCAATTTTAAAAATCTCTGTAAAATAGGGAATTAACTACATATAGAATGTTAGATTTAAAACTTCGAAATATTAGTACTATTTTATTACCGTATTACTGTAGTACTGCATTAGTTATTTTCAAATACTTAAATATTTTTAGGGTATAAGACTCTATAAAAACCTGCTATTTACATACTATATTAACTTTATTAAACAAATTAACTGTAGGACATTATTTTTATTTAATGAACTCTGAGCCTTATTCAAAGCAAGTTTAAATTAGCTATTTCACTTATTAATAAAAGTGCGACAGCAATATCTTTTGCTTTATTTTTAATGATAGTTTAAGATTTATTTAAATATAATTTCAATCCTTATATATATATATATATATATATATATATATATATATATATATATATATATATATATATATATATATATATATATATATTCACTATTCTGTAATAGTCTAAAAACAAAATTATTATACTATAAATTAAATTAACTTTTTACAAAAATACCGTACATGTGGGGTTTTTTTTTTTTTTTTTCGTTTTTCAAAGCCAAAACATGTGTCGAGTTAGCGAGAGTAGAGTATTCGAGATTCTAATGTTGATAATATATTACTCAAAAATGCTTAAGAAACTAAAACTTACTTTTTCCACCTCCAATTTAGAAAATTTCCCGGGGTTAAACCCGCGTATTTCCCCCCCCCCACACTCACCCAATATTTTTTGTATTTGAGCGCACTGGGAGTGCCCTTCCATGCAAGTCAAATGCCCTACCTTACATCAATGCCTAGCCACGGAACTGCACGACTTCCCCCAAAATAGAACTGTAAAAATATCCCACACTGAAGACAAGTGACATGATCTAATTGAATCCGAAAATTTGTATACAAATTCTTAGATTGGCTGAAAAAACGCCATGCCACATATTGTTTGTTTGTTTTAATCATATACACCAGAAAATATGTAAATTGGCATTTTCAAGGTTCAAAAAATCTGAACTTTTTTTTTTCGGAAAAGGGGGGGGAGGGGGACGTCATTGGATTACATAACCCATGGATCACCGGCGACGTCTAGTCCCCTCAATAATTTTTGCAAGTCGGCGCCCCTGGATTCAATAGCTAAAAGGTCAACCTTCTTTTGGCTAATGGTAAATGAGCCTGAAGCAACTGTAGGGAAATGGAGCTGCTAGCGATTGAGCGTGGGTCCACTGATTTGCGGGTAACATTGTATGTCAAAGCTGTGAGCTACATTATGATCCAAATTTCTTACCACCAGAACTGCTCTTACCGCAGTTCAGTATAAGTTAAGAAAGACAACTCCACAGAATCTTCTTTTCTTGAATAATGGATTTTCTCTTTTCTTGCTTTCGCTACGCGTTCACACGCTGGCGTGAAACTCAGTGAAACGTGTTAGGTCATTTTTAACCACCGACGCACAAAGGAAGAGGGTTATAAGTACGACGCGCACGCCAGGCAGCTCCACCAACATGAGTGATAACTTTTTAAATGTTAGCTTGAAAATATTGAAATCCCTAATCACAATGAACAGTTCGAAAACTTTTTAAGGAAAGACCGCCGACACCCCCTCTCCCCCTTAAATACGCCCTTCACGAGGCAACCAAAATAAAATTACACTCGCAGAACTTGACGACCGCGCCAATTTCCGAATTATCGAAATATCCTAGCAAAAGCAGAAGCAATGAGCGAAAGTTGAAACTTTTTTTAAATGCCTTGTTCAAATGAATCACAAACATTATATTTTTAACAAACAGAAGGGGAAAGACGGGGAAAATTTTAAATATTTAAGATTTTCCCGATTATTTGCCAATAATTAAATTGTGAGTCACACGCAGAAGACATTTTATTATGATTTATCCTTCTTATTGTTGCATTAAGTTACTTTTATTCGCGCAAGAATTATCAAAAATCAGCCCCTCTTAGAGTTATTGCGCCAAAATTGAATCAACACCTGTATCCGTTTAGGTTCATATTTATGCCGAACTTCATCAAAAACTTCTAGAGACTTTCAATGAACAAGAAAGAACGTTCGACAGCACCATCTCTTTTGAGCTTCTGGAACCAAAATAGAATCATCTTTTGTACCCTCCAAGATCCAACTGCAGATCAAATTTTGTTTGATTATCTTCGTAAATTTTGAGATATAATCCGATCATGTTAGGAGGAGGAGGTTTTGAAATATCCCACAGAGTTATTACGAAATTGAAGTTCTAAAACGCAATTTTAGAACACCGCTTTCTACAGAAATGAAAAGGAATAGGTTCAAGGACCTGCTTGGATAATTTTTTATATTTTAAATGTGCTTGCTAAAAGCGATGTGGCAGCTCCGCACCTCTCGCAAGCATGTGTTAACTCAAATCCGTAGTAAGAGGTTAGTTTAAAAAACTATCCTCTCCCTTCGTGAATCAATTCTGGATCCGTCATTGGTTCAGGGGATTTTCTTTGAAATTGAAGACGCAAAAAAAAGAAATTTTGATTATCTTTGGTGACTTAGGGGGGGGGGTGTTGACTTTCAGAAATTTTCTAAATTGAAGGGAGGAGTTAAAAGCGAAAAACATCTTTCTTTTTCAACAAAGAAAAAATGCTGCAAAAGAAAACTAAAGAAATAAAGACAACGGTTGGCCGGCGGCTTTTATAGCGGCGCATCGAGAATTTGCCCAAATGCCCACATGGCCAATCCTTCCTTTGCGGTTTGCCTTTTATCTTGACTTTTAATTATACGTATGAAAGATTCACTCCATACCTAATTGGCATGCTACCTTCGACCCACTTTTTGTTGATCAATCGTATCAAGAATCTTTACCTTTTCTTAAATTGTAGCAAACTTTCACTTTTGTTTCTATCTTCAAACTTTAGATGAAAGAGCGTGCCTAGGTGCCACAATATTTCATCACCTTTTACATTTAGAACAAATAAATGAGGAGTGCTGACAAAATTAATAAAGCTGTGTTTATAGTGCGGTGTGTGGGAACTTGCGCAGTCAGTGATGCTGGAAGGATGAAAGTTTCTTCACGAAGTCAATCTTTAGTAGTCAATAACAAAGCTGAAACTTAGCATCACAATTCCTTTCCAAATATTTTCGTGTTGAAAGCGGGAAATTCGCTTTAGCTGTAAAATTCGTTGCTCCTGAAAAACTCGCGTTATAGCCATTTCGCTTAAGTCGGATCACGTTGTAACTGGAGCAGACTGTATTAGTTTTAAAAGTTTATTTCTTCGAGTGAATTTTTTTTATCTAAAATTTGATTTCTCGCACAAGTTCGTGAAAGAAGGTATGCAATAACTTGGTGCGATGCAGGATGTAATGAAAAATATCAACTAATTAAAATATATATATATATATAACAGAAAAACGGTAAATGATATAAAAAAATAATTCTTGCATAAAATTCATTTGGTGAGCCGTTAATTCCCCCCCCCCCCAGTTTCAAATTTTAGTTGAAAATTTATCCGATAGATGGCGCTGCAGATAGTAAGCTCGTAAATAAAAAAAGATAGACAATTACATTATGATTTTTCGAAAATAATGAACAAAAGAACAAAACAATATTTTCAAACAATCGTCGGCTGTAATCACATGTCGCAATCGGAGGAAAAAGCGTTGAATTTTAATTCTTCTTTATTGACTTACTGGCTTACTTTGTGCAGCGCCATCTATTGAAACATTTTTGAACTAAAATGTGGAACTCAGAGGGAAAAATTTATCGCCCACCACATAAATTTTCTGCAAAACTTTGTTCGGGATTTAAGGGTGTGGCTTTGCTCTCCTTGTTTTTTTTTTGGGGGGGGGGGAGGGATTTTACTTTAATAAATTTTTGTTTGAAACTTTTCAACACATTTAAAATAAATTTAAAATAATGTTTAAGAAAATAGAAAAGAATTCAATTCATGTTAAGCAAAGGAAAAATTGCAATCACGTAAGAACGTACACCACGATCAGTGGTGGACTGGATCTACGCGCCATTGTCCAGCGGGCAAGTGCATGGACTGGGTCGCCCCTGTTCGTCCTAAACACCCTCCCTCCTGTGCGCCCTCGAACATGTGTCCCTTCAAACCTGTGCCTCTTCATTTTTTACTTTCTTCTATATCTAATATATAGAAGGAAGTATTGGATAAGTGCACATTTTCGAATTTCGAAGGATTCGAACGTTTTGAGGCGTATTGAGTCCATTTCGACCATTTTTGGAAAATATCTGTGTGTGTGTCACGTATGATGTGTGTGACCAGTGTTTTGTGGCCGCTCTACAGCAACCGCATGAAATCGAACGAAATTTGTTATACTTATGTGCCCCTATGTGAACTTGTGCCCATTGGTTTTTGGCGTGAATTCCTCCAAAGGTGGGGTGGAGCAACTTAGTCGATATGTTGCCTTTAACAATTACAGGTGCTGATTCAATTTTAGTGTCAATAGCTCAAACGGGGGTTGAGCTATAGAACACTTTTGTCGTCAATTGTGACTGCTGTATCTCAAAAAATAGTTAACGGAATCAAACAAAAATTTATCGACAAGTAGCCCTTAGAGGGTATAAGAGCTGATTCTATTTTGGTGTCAATAGCTGAAAAGGGGGTGGCGCAATCGAACGTTCTTTTTTCTTTTTTCATTGTGAGTGCCATATCTCAAGAAATAATGCTGCGTTCTGGATGAAATTTGGAATTAATGTGAATCCATGTGTAAACAGGCGTTGGTTCAATTTTGGTGCCCTTCGCTTCATGGGGTGGGGGGGGGGGGGCTGAATTTTTTTTGTGTGAATAAAAATAGCTTTATAAATGCAACAAATAACAAAGATAAATCTAAGGCCCGTATACATACGAGCCGACGCATCAGCTTAAGATTACCCAATTTGTATCGGAGCGCGTGTTTGAGTGGTTGTCTTTTTGGCGAGTTATCGCGTATGGTGATTGTTTATTGTGAGTAATTATTAGCGGCACTTGAATTGTTTATTAAATAAAACACTGTTTTCGGCAAATTTGGCGAAATCCGTAACTTTGCTGTGGTAATCCTAACAGTGCAACAATGAAAAATCCGATCCATAATAGCTAAACTTAAGCCGATGCGTCGGCCTATCTATATAGCGGCTCTAGATTAATCGTAATAGACTGTCGTCGGCGTATTTCGCGTGATTTAACTGCTCGACCAGGTAATCGCGATGATTTAAACTTTTTAACTGTTGCTTCCTTGTGTTTGTTAACAAATAAATGTTTGTAATTATTTTAAGCAAGGCTTTTAAAATAATTTTCAATTTTCATTCTTTGCTTTGCTTTTGAGATAGATCGGGAATGGGGATGGTCGTCAAGTTTTGGCGTATGTAATTTTGTTTTTGTTGGGAATATTGCTTCCTCGTCAAGCATGGGGAGGGATAGAATCGTAAGAAAGATATAGAAGAACGTTTCGTGAGGACCACAACACACTAGTTTCTTCTCTTTTTTTGAACCTTCAAAACTGCGTGACTTAAATTTTTAATTCTTTTAGAACCTGGTCGCCTTTTCTTTTTTTGCTCCCTCTGTGCAGTTTACTTTTTCTGTTTGCTTTTGCCCTCGAACCTTTGCGCACGAGTGCTGGTCAGGGATTACGTACAAGAGTGTGTACTTTCAACCCCTAACTTAAAAAAAATTAATTGATTGAAAATTGAAAAGCAAATAAGAATAACTTAAAAACTACAAAATACATCACAAAAATTACTAAACTCATGGTCATGTCTACGAGCGCCAGCAACGAGTGCATTCTCACTCCCGTTGACTTTTAACACTAAAATAAAATTAACTAAATAAGGTCTACAAAATACTTAGGGAAAACTACAAAATACATCAAGGGAAATATGGTTCACTTTCATGTCCATGAGCACCGGCAGTGAGCTGCTTCAAGAGAGTGCACTTTCAACCCTTGGCTTTTAAAAGTAAAATTAGTTGATTTTAAAAATTAATATCACTTTTAGACTTTTTTAATATTAAATTTCTTTATTTATTTTTTACTTATTGCAAACCTTTCCTTTACTTAACTTAACATTCCTCGTTGAATAGTTTCAGCAAAGATAAAAATATACAACTCACTTTTCGCTTTTTAGATGCCTATTTGGCTCTAACGCTTAGCGCTTCCACGCCACAGGTCCGGGTTTGATTCCCGGGTTGGGCTTGGTCGACTCAGCCGTTCATCCCTTCAGTTGGTTGATAAAATGAGTACCAAACGTGATTGGGAAGTAAACACGGGGGGGGGGGGGGGTTCCACGTTATACGCTGACCACCTAAATGCAACATCTGCTCTTGCAGTGGCGGATTTACTAGGGGGCGGTGGGGGGAGACCACCCCCTCCGTGACCGTCATTTTCTGAAAACAATGATATAGAATTGAAAGCATTACTAGCAATCGCAACTAATTTTAATCAAGTACATTCCACAAATTTGCTTTAAATTATTTCTAGAAAGTTAGTGTAGTCGAGGATGGACAGCGTTACCCACTATTTAATTTGAACCTAAGCTCGCCTCTTCCCCTTTTTTCAAATTTTATAATAATTTTTATATTTCTATATGTGTTTTTCAATCTTTTTCTTCCAGGACTACACTATACTGGTATGATAAGACATTGGTATGATTTAGAACAGTTGTTTCCAACCCTAGTGGCGATCGCCCGCAAAGGGGCAATTTGACACTACAATGGAGTGAAAATTCGTTAGAGGCGATTAGTATTTAAAAGAAGGATAAGGGGGGAGGTCACTTGACTCCTTGCCCCTCGACATGACGGGTCGGGAGGGGTGATGACTTTCACGGTTTTCAACCGCCACCCCCTTGAATAGACTGTAAATTGCCCCTGTGCTCTTGCACCCCTCAGCCCTTGGTCAGGAAAACTGAGATGGGCACATTAGCCCTGGGTCCCCATGGGCTGTCGTTCCACTGGGTTTGTTTGGTTTATTCGCTTTAAAGTAAATAAATTAATCTATATATATAAAACAAAGAATGTGCGTAAAAAGTATATCTGTATGTATATATGTGTGTATGTTCTGTATACAAATCCACAGATTACGTCGGATCTAAATAAAATTTGGCAGGAAGGTACTTGGACACCCGAGAAAGAACGTAGGGGGGGGGGGGGGGTTTCAAAAGCCAAAAAAGGACTAAACCGTTCGAATTTTAATTTTAAAGCCCGAAAATGGAATGAAATGGTTCATTCCACCCAAAATAATTATCCGATTTCTTTGATTCAGGTCCTATTCGAAAGTCCACGAGAAACACTCGTAGAGTTAGTTCCTTCATTTCCTTCGAGTTTCAAAAAAAAAAAAAAAGTTGTAAAATCACCGGAAAAAATTAAAAAGCACTGTGAAGCCTAATGGAACAGAAATTTTAAATCGGAAAGTTATCGTTTGCACTCATTTTAAATCATCATTTTAAATTAGCGTTCAGAAGGTTGCCACTTTTTTTTCTCGGTTGTGACTTAATAAAATTTTTGTTTTTTTGTGGTAACGTTTTCCCCTTTTGATTATTATTTAGCGACTCTTATCTTCTTTCTTTCTTTTTTTTTTAAGGGTTTTAGTTGCATTTTTGGGGGTTGCGTTTCATTTTTTCGGGAACTTTTGATTTAGCATTTTCTTACTTAGAGAATGTATTTTGACGGGAAATTATGCAGTTTTTTGTTTTCTCTAATTGAAGCATGATTGTTGAACACGCGTCACTTGACAAAACTTTTTTTTTCCAGGTAGACCGTGCAAAAAGCCGGCCAATGCAGCTAGTTAAAAATAAACGAAAAAAAAAAACGATGATGAATAAACGTTTTTTTTTTTTTTTTTTGCGATTTGCATGCAAGTGAACTCGAACTCCTCCCCCCATATTTGGTTCTGTCGCCGCACATGGGTATGGTTTACCTCTAATTATGTCTGATAAAAATATTTTAAAAAAAATTATGCTTAATACTTTCCTGAAAGTTCAAAAGAAATGACAATTACTTTTTTAATCACATTTAACCATTACTAAAATTAATTACTTCACTGTTGTTGCTATCAATTGGCGTGGAAAATAGGGACTAAGCGCCACCTAAAGAACTTTTAACACCCCCCCCCCCACCACTAATAGGATCTTTCTAAAAAGATCGTAAAAATTTCGACGAATATCTTCATTCCTCTCCCCTATATACCCCCTTCCCTAGTCTTGCAAAATAAAGCTTGAAATTGAGCCTCTAAGACTTCAATTTTAAAAAATACCAAAAGAGCCCCGCACCCCCCAATCTCACCCTTTTGTTTAAACACCAGAAATAGTTAAAATTGCGTTCTTAGGACATCATCAATTTGGCAAAATTTACGATGGAGAAATCTCGAATCCTCTATTTTCGGTCTAGGAAGATTGGGCCCCGGGTAAATTGGGCGCCGAGCACATTGTGCGCAATGTCCCTGGCGCCCAAAGTTCCCGGCGCCCAAAGTGCTCGGCGCTCAAAGGTCCCTGCGCCCAAACTTCCCATTTCGCTAAAACTGTGCGTCTCAACTTTCCCAGCGCCCAATGTTCCTAGAACGAGTTAAATTTAAAACTAATGAATTTTTGGAAGCAAATGTTTGGGAAATAATCTATTATTAAGAAACAGCGAAGTGTCTTGAAATGAATACTATCAACTATCAAAGGAGCCTCTGACCCTCAAACTATGACGGACTCAGGGAGGCTAAAAGGAAGGAGGCTCATCTCCTTTGGCAGCGGGGCGAAAAAGTGACCGGATTATTCCATCGCCACTGGTGGCGCTAGTGTTCAATCTCTCGCAGTTCGCTCGCCTGATTTAAAGGGAAAGGAGATTTCGCTTGACCGACCCCGAGTATTCGACTGGGTGGATGCCGGCAGTTAGCTAGTTTGGGGCCATTGATGCGAAAAATTTGTTGGAACTCAATAATATCGCGCGGTCATCACGATGGACCTAAAATTACTTTCTTTCTTATATTTGTTCTAGAATTTAGACATTAATTCTGTGTTTTAGCCATTAGAATTATTTTTTTTTTTAATTTTATGAATTTCATTAAGTTAGATTTCACGTACCATAGTTGCTTAGTTCTTTTACTCCAATTAATTTATTCAGTTACTTCGATCAACCTTCTCCCCCCCCCCCCATAAATTTTGCGTGATATAAGCTCATTTAAAATTAAATATTTCACAGTAATATGTGCAACAATATTTAGTTTCTTTTTCTGTTTACTTCTGCTGAAAAAGCCGTTTTTTTTCCTTTTTTCTGTTGGATTTATTTTTAAAAACGATAAGAAAAAAAAATCAGTAATACTTTGAACATTGAAAAAAACTGCTTTTTCGTTAGTTAATTGTGAACAATTAAAAAAGAATCTTACAAGAAAGTGCTATTCAATTCAAGCGCTAATCTAGTTTATTGCTTATATTTATCAAGCTAAGTTTCGTTTTCACTTACCATAATTACTTGGTTCTTTTATTCCAATATTTCGTTCTGTTTCACCGAGTTTCTTTATCCTGCACCTCCCCCCCCCCCTCATACACACAAATTTCGTGCGATATTAGCTCATATAACTTAATATATTTCACTGTATTATGTACACCAATATTTAGTTTCGTTTTTGTTTAATTAATTACTTTTGCTGAAATAACCTTTTTTTCTCTTTTTTATTTCGTTGGATTTATCTTTAAAAACGATTAGAAAAAATATTAATACTCCGTACATTGAAAAAAAAATTGTTTATCGTTAGTTATTAGTGAACAATTACAAATAATGTTACAAGAAAGTGCTATTTATTACAAGCGTTGATCTAGTTTATAGCTTATATTTATCACATTGTGTTTCGTTTTCACTTACCATAGTTACTTTCTTTCTCCTCCTCCCATACATAAATTTCGTGTGATATAAGCTTACATAAAACTTTATGTATTACATTTAGTTTGGAATTGTTGCTCTGCGCTCGATGTAAGTGAAATTTGAAGATAAAAAAAGCAAAACATAAATATTTTGAGGAAAATTATATGTTAAACAGTTCAATCTTAATTTCAATTGAATTCTCTACCATGAGTGCGTAGCACTCTTCCTGAGTTTTTCTACAACAGTGGAGTTTCTATTATTCAAGTTAAGCATATGTGAATTTTAATAAATAAGAAGAAAAAGGACATGGAAATATAACTAGAAGAAAACAAAATTAGTGATTTAAATTCCAAAACTTTAGTTGTTCATTGCTACTCTCTTTCTATTTTTTTAAATGAATAACTTTAAAATCAAGTCCTCTCATTTACTCTTAAAATCAAATGCATAGTACTCAGAAAAATTACGAAAACCGGATCGTAATCTACGGGTTTTATTGGGAGAAAATGTTTTTAAAAGTCAGCTAAAATCATTTTTAGTTTCATGGCAAATGAGCAGAACAGCCATATCAAAAACAATATACAAAATAGAACACAAATTGCACAACACATAACAAGAATGAATGCTCGCTAAAGTCGTAGCAGAAACACAAATTAAACACATCGAATGCAAAATATGCCAAAAACCTAGGGTGGAGTAAAGTATTCTATGCTTCTCTGAACAGCTTTCATGGCGAAAGTAGTTTAATACTTCCAAATATACAGGTGATAGTTTTTAAAACACACTTGTTTACACTGCTTCGCTACGAGCGAAAAGATATAAACAGTGCGAGAGATGACACTGTAGCGGCCTCTGGCGGAAGTGGAATTTTGTTGCCAAACTGCTAACATGGAGATTCGTCTCCTTCCTTTTACTCCCTGGACGGACTGCGTGCCAGGCGACTTGCCTTCAGAAGCAACGCAACAGATGGTAGTGCCATCTATGGACAGTTCGAGAATTTAGAACCAGGCCAGGAGCCGAATAACTTTCTGCTCTGGCACCCCCAGAGGTATCGTTTCACTTGGAGGACAGCCCCAATTCCAATGCCTTACTGATCAAGCCACCACAGCCCGAAATGAATACTGGTAAAAAATTTGCAGCAAGGACATAGTTGGCTAGAAATTTTGTGGTAATGAAGATGAAACTACTGTTTTGGCATCTTTAGAAAGAATGAAAATTAAATGTTTCCGAAAATTCACATGAATAACTATACTGATTCATTCAAGAATATGGAAGAAATTTGAAAAGAGCGGAGGAAAAAAAAAATAGTGGCGTATCATGCACCCAAGAAATCAAGCCGCAATATAAATCGTAGTTAGGAGGTGTGGCTTAAACGAATTACCACGTGGGAAGCGCTAATATGCGGTTGATCAGTCATGCGCAGTTTAAGAGCACTTATGAATTTTTGCAACGATTTTTGGGACTGGCCCTGAAGAATTTATGCTGTCCCTAATAGCAAGTCTGTGTCCGCCGGTCTCTGATGACCCTCATATGATGGCAAACCCATGCGTAAAGAGTGTGAGCGCTCACATTAGTTCCGTTTTAGTTTCAGCTTAAATTTTATTCGAAAGTTCATTAAGTGGATGTAAGTTAAAGAGAGTTTATATCGTTAGAATTTTTTAGAAACTTGAATAATGCCGATTTCAACTGAGGATTTAACCTATATTGAGCATTCTAAAAGTGAGTGTTTCGCTTTTGTAATTAAAGTTTTTTAACTGATTGACCGTTCAATTTTGTCTCAACTATAGTCCATATGCGTTGGACCTAATTATGAGATGCTAAGCACAGCCAAAATTTATTCTAGGGTGTGGAGGGTCTTCATTTTTTGAAACATAGGTACCCCAGAACAAACTTGCAGGAAATGAAAAACTGCACTACAAACCAGGGCGGATTTGTAGTCCATTTAGGGGTTGGCTGTTGAAATATTCACAGGCGGATTGAGGCTGTGAATTCTGGGGGTGCAACAATATTCGCAACTCCAGTAAACTATAGGGGTCGCTGAAGCCAATGTCTAATGGCGGATGAAAAAGGTAAAACAAACCAATGCCGTAACTTATAACTTACTTTGAAGCTTGGTGATTGACAGTAATACTTCGCCGCGTTTGTGGGAGACTTTCTTTTCTATTCCTTTGAAATTACATTACATCATTAACTGTCTGATAATTACGCCTGTCTGTCTGATAATAGCCTGTAATTTACCCCAAAGAAAACACGTGGAACGGAATGTTTTACCTTTTTCAATCGTCAATAATCACCGCAAGGTAGCGCATTCAAGCTCTGGAGTTGCGAATAGCAGTGAGGTAGCTAGGGAGGGGCGGAGAGGGTGGTCCGCCCGGGGTGGCATACTTTTCGGGGCGGCGATTCAGCACTTTTGGTGTGAAAAAAAAAATCAAATAAGGGAATCATACTTTAAATCTAATACTGGAGGTAAAGAAAAAAAAAATCCTTTGAAATGTAAGGTTTTGGTATGACTGAACTGTCATTTCAGTGTTCAAAGTTGAAATATTTCCGTAGTCAGCCCCTGAACCTTCCTCATTCACTTAATGTCCTTAAATTGTAATTCAACACTTAAATTGTATTTTTGAAACTTAAATTTTGGAAAGTATTCAAATATGTAATATCAAATATATTTCTGAAATATAACATCTGTTTCTGTATATAAATATCAAATATATTTCTGTAAAAGTTGTTTCTTTGCCAGTGCTGAATTAATGCAGGGAAAACAAATTATTGGAACATTGTTACGGAATAAAAGCTGACTCTCAATAGTCCTTAAACTGACTTCAGATTTGATAAAGATTCGGTAGAGAACCCCATTTTCCCAAAAGTTACTTTTATCTGCAATTTTTGATGTAAATTCAGAATATTTCTCCGAGATAAGCGTTTGACCCGTCTCCTTTATTTTTGCAGGAAGAATACGGATTAAATTAGTTTCCCTTTGCTACATTAAAGGAAGTTTTCTATTTTGAGCGATCATTTCCAATGCTTTAATGTATCAGATATGTCTCAATGAAAAGGTGGCAAATAGAGGAAGACAGGCGACAGAAACTGTAGCTACACCATTGCAATACCGGGGATGGGGGGGGGGATACAGCACTGCAAATGCCACTAAAGCTGCTATTTTGACGGCAAAGGCGATTATTTTGATGGCAAAGAAGTTTCGTAAAGTTTCGTCGCGATCGTAAAAGATCGCAATTTTTGTAATAGTATCGTTTTTGTGAGTGTGATTTTTGTAAAGGATTAGTTTTTACAATCGCAATTTCTGTTTCTCAACTATTTTTTTTTTTTTTACTGTTTTTTGGTTCTTAATTTCTTTTATTCGAACTATACATTCATTTTTTTTTTATGAGAGCTAATTTTTTTCGATCGGAAATATGAATATAACGCTTCGAGCTCTTTTTATACAATCATTATTTTACTGTTGTCTTTAATTAACAGTCAGACAGTGAGAAAAATATACTAGAATGTGTCAGTGCTGGTTTCTCTAATGTTTATTCAGAATTGGGATAAAATTTGGAAAATATTTTTTGAAGTTTTCCTTTTTAAAGGTTGTTCGGAGAAAATTTACCCCACTTAGGTCTGTCCCACTTCACGGCATTAAAATGATATAAATGATTTTTTTTTAAATAGGACACTATTTTAGAAATTATTCTGGTAACTACTTTGGAGACTATTATTCATATTAAAGGCAACATAGCGGAACTCAATGATAGCGCTGCCCCGCCCCCTTCAGAAAATTTTGAAATTTTACAGTGGAAATGTTAATTTGTAGTTGATTTCAAAGTGATTTTATTGTACTGTTTACTGGAATGGTGTGTAAGGACTTTATATCGTTTTTGAGGAAGTATATCACAATAGCCATATTTTTTGACTTTATTAGCCGTGGTTGTTTCAAAGAAAAAGAAAATTGTAATGTTATACCAATACATACCCAATTACAGAGTATAAAGTTATTGTATAATACACTCTGAAAAATAATTAAAGGAATGTTTTTATTTGATTTATGTAATTATTTATCATCTTTCTTTTTTAAATGGAGATACTTCTTTTTAATTCGTGTAGCACAATTTCTCTCGCACTGGCGATGTGTCGTGACTGGGTCACACAATAAAAGCTGCCTATTATTGTATTTTTGGGTTTGCTTTCAAGTAAATTGACTAGCATTTAGCTATAGAAAATTATAAGATGTTTTATGAAATTCCCGAGGAGAATTATATATTTTCTCCTGATAAAATATATTTCATTCAAATTTTCTTTAAAAATCCAACCAAAATTGTTGGGGGTGCGGCGCACCCCCTGGCACTCCCGTAAATCCGCCTATGGAAATATTCTGCCGTTATATGTTGAGAAAATTGGAGAGGAGGTAAGCAGGGCCCGATTAACCTATGAAATTAGGGGAAGCTCGGCCTCATTTTAGGGCCCCCCATTTTTTGTTCGGATAAATTTTTCTAAACATTCAATGCACATTGACTAATGCTAAGTGGCCCAGCTGAATTCAGACTAGGTTTATCACACCTAACTGACTGGCAGAAATTTTGTTTACGTATGTAGCACTTGAATTCTCAGTAAGTTTGGGTAATATCATTTTGAATCATATTTGACACTTCACAAAAGAAATTAAATGTCATAAAAGTACGTTGTAACAGAGTTGAATGAAATCTCACATTTAAAAATCTAGCTTGTAGCCAGTGGTGTTCCCATAGAGTATACTCCATATACTCTGTATACTTTCAAACATTTTTTAGACATATAGCGTATACCCTCAAGCTTCATAAATTTTCATATTATGACATACTATGTATATGATCACAAATTGTGCATAATGGATTGCTACAAGTATACTCTCAGAAAAATTGATGGGAACATCACTGCTTATAGCTACATTTTATTAAATGTGTCCTCTCTTTCAATAATTTGATGCTTTCAAACATTTTTGTCAAGCAAGTTACAGTGTATGTAATCTCTTTAGAAAACACAGTTAATTGCAGAAACTGGAATTGTTAACAAGTTTTACAGTGATATTTAGGCTCCCTAAAAATTTTGAGGGGAAATTCAAGCAGGGTTGCCTGACGTCCCGGATTTCAAGGGACAGTCCTGTATTTTGAAAAATTGTCCCGCCTCCCAGGGAGCTTCCATACCGGACGGCTAAAGTCCCGTATTCTAGCTGATAACAATATTTTACTGAACGAGACATTATTTTAATGGAACAAAATAAAGTAAAACAAAAAATGAAATAATGAGCAATACGAAAATCATGTGGCAACAAATGCAAAAATTGTTTTCGTTTTGATTTGGTTTGTACGTTTTTGTTTTGGCGACAGACCATGAGGAGCCGCAGGGGTGCCCACCTAGGGAGGGGGGGGGATCTTGGCGCAGACTGCAACATTGATAATTTTAGTGGGGGTTGAGGGGTATTTTTCTCATTTTGGAGGGGTCTTGCTTTTTTGGGGGGGGGCGGGAGTGTCTCCACGATATTGAAGGGGTGCACCCTTGCCCCTTTGGGGGGGGGGGAACCCCGAGGAGCCGAATGGTTGCTTCTTCTTTCCTCATTGACTAATAGTGTAAATATATCTCTTCGCATGCGTCGTCATTCGCAATAAAAACGATTTTTTATACTTTGTTAGGCGATATGTTGTGAGGTTTAATGCTTTGTTGAGATTGAATTTGCAGCGAGGTCTCAAAAATATACCCCCCCCCCTTTAACCCCTAGAAGCCTGTCCCGTATTTACTGTTCTTAATTCTGGCAACCCTGAGCTCAAGCTTCCAGAGCCTTTTGGGGTAATCAGGCCATGGAGGTAAGCGCTCTCTTCTCCCTCTTGTTGAGCCTAAAAATGCTCCATTAGGCAATGTTTGCTGACATTAAAGGGAGAGTGAGGGTGCTCGGAATCTCCCTTTCCTGGAAAAACTTTACTCTTGAGGCTCTAAAAATCCAATTTTAAGCTACTTTTAGAGTTATTAGACAAAAGGATGGAAGATTAGTGAGCTTTGTTAACTGACTGGGGAGGGGGGGGGGAAAGAGAGAAATAAGAATCTTTAGAGAAAGGTGCTATCAAAAATTGTTTGTAATTGAAACCTCAAAAAAGACAATTTAAGCCGCTTATAGGCAAGTTGAGGGATACCAACCGTGTACGCACATCTCCGTTGAAAAATTTCCTAATTAAAGTAATTTTTGGGTTCCCTTTCGTGGCATTTGTGAAGCAGCATGGGAAAAGCGGGTTCTCTCCTAGTTTCGAAATGAAAGTTATAAAAACTCAAATTTAGGCTCTCTTTGGTCTCGTGAGCAATAGGTGTACTCTAACTACAGCAGCAGTTAGAGGCAGGGCTGTGGAGTCAGAGTCAAAGAGTCGGAGTCGGACTGATTTTGGGGTAAAGGAGTTGGAGTCGGAATCATTAGAAAACATGCCGACTCTGACTCCAGGTTTCTTTTTTTTCTTTCCTTTTCACTGACTCTCCTTGCATTTTTTAAAAACGGAGAGTGCTTATCGAACTTTCTGTAGCTGCCCCTGCCCCCTAGTTTGATTACTTTTTAATTTAACTAATAGCAACTGTCAGCAAACGGTTTTGTTGCCTAACATTTTCAAGTAATCATTTTCAAATAAAAATAGAAATATAGTGTTTTGTTCAATCTCAATTATAAAATAGTAAAAGAAACGTAACAAATTAGTAAGTCGAGGCCAGTAGCTAAGGTTGAAGCGTTTAAGGGTGGACGGCAAATTCAAAGAAGTTCTGGCGCGAAAGTACGAATCCAAAAGATTCGATGAAATAATCTAATGTTTTTTTCTTTATTAAGACTATTTCTATAATCTTGGTTCTCTCTAATAAGTATGGAACAAAATAAGTGTAAATGATTTTTTGATTACAACACTCAATAATTGCAGTTAATCTTAAAATCTTCATATTAAGGTTAATTCTAAAGCGGTCAGTAAAATTTAAATTAAAAATTTAGCGAAGAAGAAATATAGGTATAGTAACAGCTATTCGTACAAATTTATATAGAGCCGCATTTTCTGTAAAATTAGCTCCTGACGTATATGTGCCCTATTTTCGTTGAAATTTTATTGATGAAATATAATTTAAAATATATTCGCAAAAATTTTCAGAATTAAAGTATTTATATTTTTTACAAACTCTGAAATTAACTTTGGGTGTCATCTACCAGATGGGTGTCACCTGGGGCAAACCACCCCCTCTCAAGAACTTGGATTTAGAAAAAAAGCTTTTTTCCTCTCAAGTTACAGCTTTAAAAAATTGAAAGCACACGATTTGATCAATATCTATTTGCTAAACATTAAAAGGGGGCAAATTACAGATAATCCTTTTCAAAATTTTTAAAAGGGATTTTTAAGTGATCTCACTTTTTAACTTGTAACTATTGGAAAATTTGATCTTTAAATTGAATTTCTAACGTTGTACGCGTCTTAGGTTTACAATAAAAAACAAAATGCGAAATTTTCATAAAAAGGAATTAATATTTCAATCTCTGTTTAGAGGTTTCCCCCCTTCCCCTGAAAGGAGAGAGGGAGTTGAAAAAATGCAATTAAATTTTTTTTAAAAAAAATCCGGAGTCGGAGTCGGGCGTTTCAAAATCCAGGAGTCGGAGTCGGTCATTTTCCTTCCGACTCCGCAGCCCTGGTTAGAGGTCGTCCAAGTGTCTGAAGTTCAAATCAAGAAATAATGTAAATGATGGAGCACAATTTTGGAAATTGACCTGTTTTAAGGAGAGGGATTTAATTTCTGTCGCAATTGGAATCTAAATTTCTTTTAAAGTAAAATACATGTTTTAAATTTGGTTATCTCCACGCAGGGTTGGAGTTTTGGCAGGACAAAACTGATTTTATCCAGCCCACTATATAAAACTGGCCAAAACTGGATTTAATCACCATGGAACTGGCCAAAACTAAATTACATGAAAATGCACTTCTAATTTGTATGTATGGGAGAGATGTGTGTTTTGAAACTAATAATTCTGTCAGTTGGAAGTTTTTTAATTAAGGGGGGGGGGCACAGCAATTTTAGTTAATTAAATATAATATTAGTGAAGTAATTTATATTATTATAACAATAGTAGTGTACAAATTTCAACTTTCTTCAAAATTAATAACTGAAATTGCTCACAATTAAAACAAAAGACATAAGGAATACAAAACAGCCTGTAACATAAATATAGCGACTTTTCAGTAGTGTTGCTTTTTAGTTTTCAAAAGTGTTTCCCCCCTGTATCTTTAGTTTTGTTTTTTAAAAAAATGCCTATATATGTTTCTAAAAAAAGTTTTTTTTTTCTCTCATTTATTCTTCAAAATTACTTGAAATACTTTCAAATACTTTGTACATTTGAGTGTCAGAATTAAAATCTATCTGTACAACTTACAATGTTTCACTCTATTATTTTTTTAATGTTACTGCATATTTTTCTTGTTAACCTTATCTTCTAAACATGGCTGTAATTTTTAGCCTACGTTCCCAGTAAAAGTCAGAGAACGAAGAAAAAAAGCATGAAAGAAGGCTTAATGCATCTTAAAAATATCCCAAAAAACAAAAAAAAAAGTCAAAAATAAATAAAATAGTTAGATAAATATTGAAAAATTAAAAATTGGAAAGTAGTATTGAGATGGGGAAAAATGTCTGTTGGTCTGTCTGTCTGTCCCTCCCTAATAACTTTTGAATGAATAGTCCGATACACACACACACAACATACACATACCCCACGCACACAAACAATCATACACACAACTACCCACACACTCATGACTGCACACAGGCACAAACACACGCCTACATACATACATACCCCCCCCCCCACACACACACACATACAAATACACACTCTTGATTGCGAAAAACATAATTTGAATTCAAGATGACAAAATTCAAATTAATTTTTCTTTTCTTTTTTTTTTTTTTGATATGATGTATTTATTTTAATGAGCTTTTAATTTGAACACTTTTTTTTTTCCTTTTTGAAAGCAGTTGAAAGCGGAAAAAATTTATTTAGCTGCTTTGTTTAAAAGGTGCTAATATATTATTTGTTCTTTTATTTATTTTTTACTTATCTAATTCTTTATATGAGCGAGGCATACTTGATTTCTCGAAATGAGCTTAAAATATTTAAATCTGTTTGAAAAAATTTACAATTTTAGCTTTGAGAATACTGATCAGATACTAGAAAGTCCATATTGGTATGTATGGGAAAGTAGGCTCGTTTAGTTCTAGACAGAACTTCTTGTTACAAACTGTAAAATATACTATTTAGATAAATAATGAAAGATGATTGATTACGGTTTGTTTTGCATTTCTTTTTAATAAAATATTATTTGGTTTTCATTTAAAATTTGATAATTATCTAAGTGGCCAAAACTGGATAAAACTGATTTTATCGTGGCCGGTTTAAACCGGTTTTATCCATGGTTAAAACCACCACTGGCCACCTCTTACAACCCTGACTCCACGTAGTATTTCCTTTTTTTTTCTTCTTAAAAAAATCCTATTATGCCTATGCCAAAGCCTATTCCGCCATGTAAACCTAAATTATAGAAAAAAAACTTTTTCATTTTTTTACCAGGGTTAAAAGGGCGCGTATCCCATTATTTTCATGCGACATGCGCACCAGAAAAAGTTTTTCCTCTCTCCTAGACAAGTAATACTTAGCTTTGAAATAAATGCTAATACGTAATTGATGTTATTTGTTTTTTAAATTATTGTGGCATATTATTTCACTTATTTTTAAACAGACATTTAGAATTTTGTTAGAGAAGCAATATTATCTAAATGATAATTCTCTGGATATTATCTGTAATGATTGAAAAGCTTCCTGTGATTATAAAATGTAAAAAATGAAAATCCTAGGTTTTGGACGTGTTTTCGTAGCGTCATAGATCAAGACTGTAGTTCTTAGAAACTATGACTTTTCCGTAGCAGTTGGCAGCTCTACATATGTTTAATGCTTGCAGGGCTCATAATCCTCCTATATATCCTATATTTTCACAATTTGTCAGCTTTTCTCCTATATTTCTCACTAACTCCTATATTTATTTTTGTTATTGGATGTTAAATGCTACCCAAAAATGCAAAAACTTTTGATCCATATTTTTTTTTTCTTTTTTCTCCCCCCCCCCCCTGCATTTTTAATGTTGACATTGTACTAAACTTGTGTTTGATTATTTTTATGAAATATACAAAATATATATGGCTTTAGTTGCAGCATTTAACTTGTTTTTAATTAATTATTTTTTCTTTTAATGAGTTAACTTTATAAATTTAATAGTATAACATGTTAACTTTAACTGTTCTGCTAAAAAATTTTGAAAGCTTTTAATTTCAAATAACCTTATATATAGTTCAAATGACAAGTTGTAGCTCAAACGATTGTTTTTGAAAATGCCGTGTACAGGTCTTGGTACCTACCAATTCAATTTTGAGTACTTTAAATGTTTCAAAGCTTGTAGTTCGCTGAAAAATGCAAGTATCTCAATGAAAAAAGTGTCATTTTATAGGATTTTATCTGCTTTTTCAAATATGTACTTATTTTGTGGTGTAGATTTTCCAAGAATTTCAGAAATGGGTCTTCATCTCAGAAATTTTTTTTTTCTTTTTTTTTTGGCTCATCTTTTTCTATCTACTCTGTTACAAATTGGAGAGAATAATGGCTGGTTCTATCCTCCACTTGGGCTCTTCTAGCACCCCCTTTTATTAGGTAGATTAGGTCAAATTCACCTTTTATACCTATGTGTACATATATATCTACACAAATTAGCTGTTGAGTTATGAAAAATGCTGTGACAGTGAGCACCGGGTAATTGAATCGGCCATTTTAATGAATCAGTTTCTCAAAAACAAAACGAAATCCAATTTTATCATTAAAATATTGCAGAATATATGAATCAAACATGCTGCTTTACTGAATGAAACGTACGAGACTGACCATTTCTCTCTCCCCCCCCCCCCCACAAACATGATGCATTCTTTTCTTTGCCATCGTTTAGTAAAATTATTATTATTTTTTCTGTAAATAGTGAAACAAAGGGGGAGACAGGGTGTTGCGCA
This sequence comes from Uloborus diversus, assembly GCF_026930045.1. Taxonomy (NCBI): domain Eukaryota; kingdom Metazoa; phylum Arthropoda; class Arachnida; order Araneae; family Uloboridae; genus Uloborus; species Uloborus diversus. Next base: position 12,130,292 of record NC_072738.1, on the reverse strand, counting down.
CTTTTTGTAACGATTTTTTCATGATATGTCCCAACAAAACCAGTGAGACGTGAGAGAGACATGGAGTCGACGGGATTTTTCATCGTTAGTGTGAGCACTGAAACAATGAGGTACCAAAATACCAAGGACTATAGTTAGATTTATGACATTGAAAAAAAGAACGTCCAAATTAATCATTACCTGCTTTTAGCAATCAATAAGAGATACATTTTTCGAAGCACGGGAGTTAAAATCTGAAATTTGTAATTGCTGTTTCATACTGTTTTGTGATAAAATTCTTCAAATAATCGGAGAATGGATATTTTGAGTGTGCGGTACACTTCTAATTAGAGACGTACCGAGTAGCACTTTGGCTGAGTACCGAGTTACCGAGTTCCAATTTTGTTTTAAGTAGAACCATCGGCACACACGTGGTGAATTTTGAACACATTGGAATACTAGTATAGACCTTCATGTCCATTAATAGTTTTTAAAACAAAATTCTAATGGAAATTTAATTAATCATTACTAAAAACTTTTATTTATGTCAAAAAAGTTTACAAAAAAGCTATTTTTAAAATAAAAAATGAACAAGTAAATGAAAGGTATGACTATTTAAGTTGGAATTAAAAACAAATTATATCAATCTATTATTGTGCTTGTTCGCCAAACATAAAAATTTTTTAAAAGCAAATAAAACAACGTTAAAAGCACAAATGTGCAGGAACACTGCTGACACCTACTTCTGCATTATAACGACTCGTTTTTCAGTGCATAAAATGGGAGCTAATGAATGTAAAGACATCCGACAAAAAAAAAAAAAACTGACTTTTTTCTGATGTTGTTAAATCTTTAAGCTCACATTTTGTGCATTTTAAAAGGCATTCCTTATAAGCCAAAACACGTGCCTGCTGTGTTCCTGCACATTTATTCTTTTAACGTTGTTTTATTTGTTTTTATTTTTTAAACTAAGGTATTTTTATCTTTCTTATAAATAATTTTTGTTTGAAGCAAAAATCTGTTTAATAATATAAAAAATTTTTGTCCCATTTTTAATAAGTTTAATTAACTGTCTGGACATTAAAATAAAAATTTACTTTATTGAATCATAACAAACTTCATTACTCTCAAAATTAAAGTTGGACTTGTAAATTTGAATTGTAAATGACTGCAGTATATCATATGCTTGCACTTTTTTATTAATTCTAAAATCTGTCTTGAACAGTACTACAACTACTCTTTTACAACTACTCGGTATTGGCCGAGTACCTGATCAAAATCTGATCAAAACCTGCCTGATCAAAACCTGATCGAGTACCGAGTAGTTACCGAGTACTCGGTATGTCTCTACTTCTAATGATATCTCATTTGACCAAAAATTTAATAAAGTTTTCTGAAATTGTATGTAGAATTCCTCAATTAAGAAAAAAAGGAAGAAACACACACACAATTTTACTTATTCGAATCAAAATTGTCTTAAACATGATTCATACAAGCAACTGTGGGTACAAAAATTCATTTGCTCTCACATCTGTAACTCTTTATGTTGCTATGACTTCATACATTAAAAAATTGCATTGATACTGGCACTCTTTTTTTTTTTATACAGTGCATATACATACTAGATACTATACTTTTTTGAAATTCCTATATATTTTTCTACCAAACTCCTATGTTTTTCCTTTTAAACTCCTATATATTCTTGCTGTCAAACTCCTATATTTTTCCTTTTCAACTTCTATATATTTTTTTCCACTTTCTATAAGCCCTTGCTTGACATTTTTTACTACTTGTGATGTTTACTACTCTCTCTTATGGAATTGATAAATTGACTAGGCTGCATTAAACTCAGACCAGCCTAGCTAAGCCCGGAGCCAGTGGATGGTTGTCATCTGTGTATTTGTATAAAGTTAACCTTTTTTTCTTTTTTATGTATTTAGCAATATTTCATGCATATAAACATTTTGCTAATTGAATCCTTTATTTTTAGCTCTTTTCTGATTGGGAAAAACTGCAACTTTATGCTTGAAACAATGATTGGAAAAAATATTTTCAAGACTGTATGAGTAAGCGTGCTTGTGAGGGAAGCTAGAATGCATGATTCAAACTTTCTTTTAAGGTATCATGCTCTTTTAATTGTTAAAGATATTTTTTAATTGCTCATGTAACTCAAAATAGTTTACAGCATTATACTCCTGAAATGTATGCTTATTATTGCACATGCAAAAACATTGAATTGTAGAGCATTTTTCTGAACAAATCATGTATTGCTTGAGTTTTCATAGTTATTTAGGATCTAAAAATTTTAGTTACACGTTCCCACATTTTCTTTGAAATAGGCAAGCAGTTGCTTTGACAAAAACTATTAGCAAATGTAAAATAATAATTAAAAAAAAAAAAAATCAGCTTTCACCAACTGTATAGATTTTAAGATCTAATAGAGCAGCCAGAAACTCTTGCTTCCAAAAATTTATATTTGTAACAAATATTCCGTATGTATTGAAGCTTGATGAAAGGGTACAGCTCTATAAGCTCTCTATTTACTGTATTTTCATGAAAAAAAATTGTTGTTACTGTAGCTGGTTCCGGGTTTGTTTTTAAACTAAACATGAATTCAGAATCTAACGTCTGCAAGTCTTGCAGGAGGAAATTTAACAGTCTGTCAGCTTTAAAAACTCATGGAGAAATCCATTGCAGAGAAAAAATTTATGCTTATGAGTTTTGTTCAAAGACATTTACTGGAACTGGCAATCTAAAAAGTCATCTGAGGTTACATACCGGGGAAAAACCTTTTCGTTGTGGAACTTGTTCCAAGACTTTTTCTGAAGCTGGCAATCTGAAAGTTCATCTGAGGATTCATACCAAGGAAAAGCCATTTCTTTGTGGAGCTTGTTCAAAAGCATTTTCGAACTCTGCATCTCTGCAAAGGCATTTAAGATTGCACACTGGCGAAAAGCCATACCCTTGCAAAATGTGTTCAAAGTCATTTTCTGATTCTGCGTCTCTCAAGAGACATTTAAGATTGCATACTGGGGAGAAGCCATTTCCTTGCAAATTTTGTGCAAAGTCGTTCTCTGATGCTGCCAGTCGGAAATGACACTTGAGGATTCACACTGGTGAAAAATCTTATGCTTGTAACGTGTGCTCTAAGGCGTTTGCTCAAAGTGCGCATTAGGACAATCATTTCAGAAAGCATAGCAGGGAGAAACCCTACGCTTGTTAAAATTGCAATTAAACGTTTGTGCAAATTTCACATTTAGAAAGACATAGCGGAAAGCACTCTGGTGAAAAGCCATATTCTTGTGAGTTTTGTTCAAAGGCATTTCAAATTGCTGGTAATATGCAAAGACATTTAAAAACACATAAAACCAAAAAAACTTAGTTCATTTCTCAGTTCATTCCGAAATGCTAAATTTTCCCATTTGCTTTTATTAAATTTATCATTTATTTTTATTTATTGCATTTAAAGAGTATTATGTTGTTTTTTCAGCTACTTATGTTCTAAGACGTGTTAGTAAAACTGCAAAGACATTTGCAACATTAAGTATCAGAAAAAAAAAAAAAAAACTTTCATTGATAGTATTTAAATTGAAATTGAAGAGTTGATTAAAATATGTTTTATATATCCGTACATCCAACAAACAGTTATTTTTCTGCGCCATTTGAAAAATTAGGAGCTTTCAGGTAACAGGGATTGAATATAAAGTCAATTGTGACAGCATGGGGGAGGGGGCAGCCAGAGTGAGGGGCAGGGAAGGGCAACAGCCCTCTTGGGTCTTGGATTATTTATCTTTTTTTTTTTTTCAATTTAACTCTCATAGAAACATGTTTTTCCCCATTTCTTTATTTTTCTAATCCTGCATCATTTCATCAAAGTTTAAGAGGATTGAAATGTTGTATGAAATAGAAAAGATTTTAATATAGTAGGAAACATGATTAATTACTATATGTTCTTCACATTCTAAAAACTTCTTTTATGTTGAGTTAAGTGTGGGATGCTATTTGCTATTTTGAATTTTCAGCAACTATGGCACTGAGTTCAAAAAATGGCAATTCTGCTCTTTAATGCTTTTATGCGTTTGGTGACAATGAATTAGTTCGCCGTTTTACGTGCCCCCTTTTTCTTCTCCCAGTAATTATATCCATTTCCCAGTTCAGACAAACGACAAAGTCTGATTGAACAAGTAGTTACTAATTGGACACTTTAAAAAAAAAAAAAAACAATCATCATACTGTAATGCAAGACCAACTTACATAGATATGACCTGAGCAACTGCGAGGTTTCTATGAGACTTTGTAACCGCATGTACCATGCTCCAATGCAGTTGAGTTGTACTTCCACCTACCGGCTTTTCGGGTAAATTCTAAACCGAGAAACCAAAACCAAGACTAACTTACATAACACATTTTTATGAAAAAATTTTAATTTAAACATTTGTACCTTTCAAATTGGGAAATTATACACTGAACTTGTTTTAATACAAGAGCTTGTAAAAAATTTTGCATTTGTATTTGTATTAAATATTTTTTATTCATTTATTTTTTGATTTATTTTTAATTACTTTTTTTTTTCTTTTTAGATAGGTTCTGTTCTATGCCAAAACATACGACAAACACACAAACTAAATAAATAAATGAAATAAAATAAAAGCAGAAAATATAAACTAAACAATTTTTATTAAAACTAAATCAATAAATAAATTTAAATGAATAAATTTTTAAGAAATAAAAAATCCCCCCCCCCATTGATAGTGCAATTGTGCCATAATCACCCTCCCCCCGCCTGTAGGCACCCCTGAGTTTGTTAAAATATGTACTTGATTTAAATCATGGTTTTAGAGTAATTCTGCCACTAAAAATAAGAGGGTTTTAAATATGAAAAACACATTTTAAAAGCACATAAGAAAAAAACCGTAACCGTAAATTCCTAACAATTTACTTTTTTCCCAACCCTGTAATTTATTATCTTATTTACTTCATAGTGCAGACTTAGACACAGTGCGGATTTACTTCCACTATAAAACAGAAGTTTCTTTATTGATCTTTGAATCTTTTGTTGTACTTTCAAGAACCGGCGGGGAAAAGATTTGAAAGGTGGAAGCCGATTGAATAATTTGCTGCAGTGGTTTGTTTGCTAAGTGATACAAAGACAGGTTCTTTAATATAAAAGTATTTACAAATAAAATGATTGACTTGCAATTAATGAAAAATCTGTATTGTTATTATTATTATTTATGTGATTGGTAGGTAATGGTGATCATGTCTGAACTGCAAGCCATTTCTTTCTCCCCCCCCCCCATTTTCTTAAAAATTTATTGCAGTGATAAGAGGATGTAGATTGGATTTTACTCAGATAGACACCTCCAAAATTTTTATCTATGACATTCTGGTTAAATGGTGTAAGTTATACCTGAGGAAATACTTCTTTTTCTGTCTTAGGTAGGTTTACACAGTAATATTCTTTTGGAGAATATTTCAGAGTTTCTCATTAGGCAAAGTATGTTGCATGGATGATAAACTTTAGGGGAAGACAAAATTGAACTCTTTACTTCCCCCCTCCCCCCATAGTTAACTTAAACTTTTAGGCTTTATTTACTTGAATTAGCACATAGCGAGTCACCTGATTCATTACCGTACATTTTCTCAAGACTTGTATTGACTCATAGTAAATCTTCATAATATACATGATTGTGAAACGGTCTTGATTAATGCTAATTGCACTAGAAGTTTGAGAATGTGCTTAAAACAATATTTTTTGTTCATTTAAATTTTTGACATGACTGATGGCAACACAAATTAATACCTTATGATACGGAGCATTTGAATGACAGTTGTTTGACTTTTTTTTTTTCTGCCAAAATTTACGGCATTAAAGAATGGGTCGTACCCACTCATGGGGTACTAATATTTTTCTGCTTTGTGGATCAATGTTGCCTGAAGAAAAGGATTGTTCCCCAAAATTTGATTGCATTCAAATTCCTTAATGATGGACATCTCTCTATTGACCAGGTGGGGATGTCCAAAGAAGCAGGGAGCTTGCTAGTTCTGGTTTTAAAACACTTGACTTGTCATTTGCATTTTTTTCCTTACAAAATGTCTTGTAAATGTTGTGTGTGTGTGTTTTTTTTACATAATTTTCTCACATGACAACTTCATAAAACTTATATAATTAATTTGTGTAAGAATTATGAAACACCTCAAATAATTTGTGAATGGAAAAAAGAAGAAAAAATTATTTTTGTAATTACACCTTATAAAAACAAAAACTCTTTCGCCATTACTTGTTGAGTTCAGACTAAAGTGATTGTTTGACTGATTTTACTCGTTGTAGGGGTGATAATCTTCAAAGCTTTCATGGTTTGGAGTTGTGCATTAAAAGTTAAAGAGAGAGTCCTTTAAAAATAGCAATGCAAAAAAAAGAGAGAGAGAGAATTTTTAATTGTGTTATTATTTTCAGGGTTTTTTGTGAATAAACTTGAAGTTTTGAAAAAAAAAAAATTGAATTTTGACCTCTTGAATTCAAATTATGTTTTTCGCAATCAACAGTGTGTGTGTGTATGGAGGTGGGGTATGTGTGTTTGTGTGTAGGGAGGTTTGTGTATGTGTGTATAGACATGTGTTTATATCTGTAGGCATGTGTGTTTATGTCTGTGTGCAGGTATGAGTGTGTGGGTAGCTGTGTGTATGAGTGTTTGTGTGTGTGGGGGGATATGTATAGGCATATGTGTTTGTGTCTGTGTGCAGGCATATGTACCAGCAGGCATGTGCAGGCATGTGTAGGCATATGTACATGAGTGTGTGGGTAGTTGTGCTTAGGTGTATGTATGCGTGTGTGTATATGTGTTTGTGCGTGGTGTATGTGTTTGTGTGTGTAGGCATATGTACGCGTGTGTTTGTGTGTGTGTACGTGCGTGTATGTATGCCTGTAAGTGAAGGATATTGAGGCAACCTGGAGATGACTTTCGCTAGAGGAGCAGCATCGTTAGGCGGCCAGTCGACGGTGATGCTGCAAAGGGTGCTGGCAGGAAAATAAAATGATAGGAACTCAAAATCGTCAAATAAAAGCAATAAGCAATCGTGATTGCTCAAAAAACTGGCGCTAAGAGGAAAAGAAACCATTTTCACCACAGTGCCTCACTAAGAAATGATGTACAGTATAACCTCAGTTTAGTAATTGTCAAGGGACCGAAAAAAGCCATCGTTAAATTGAGGAGCATAGACATTCAATGCAGTCAAATCCGGACCAGTGAAATGTTTCATTAAATTGTGGAAATTGTTAAAACAAAGTTATACTGTATTTCTTTTTTCAATATTTATTACTTTTGAAAAGGCCGAAGTTTGTAACACTTATAGGGAAGCACATTACAAGTGAAAAATAAGATGAAAGGTGTCCAAAAATGAGTGATTGTTTAAAATGTGTATGATTATTTGTTATGTAAATGGTTCTGGCAGCAAACATTATTACTAATGTAACCATTTCCCCACTTCTATAAAAGGAAATTTGATACATCTTAAATGAAATTTTGGGCTGAGGAATTTTTAAGTTTTATAGTTTTTGTTACTGTAGCTGATGATGTGAGATAGAATGTTGAGCTATTATTTTCTTGAAGCTGTTAATTTCCCGATCAGCTCCAAAAATCACAAAATTAATGTATCTTTTATTTATTGTTTTAATGGTACTGTCAGCCCCGCTTAATCGAATATCGTAGGTTCCAAGAAATATTATTTGATTAAGTGGAATATTTGATATGGCCGGGAAATTATGTTACCTTTCGATGCTGACAACATTTGATTTAAAACATAAATAAAAAATCAATAGCTATGTCAAGGAAATAATTAATGTTATTGGTTAACAGTCTTTCAAATAAGCTATGTAAGCAACAAATTAGCTTAATAATTAGTATATGTTATAAATACACATGCAAATTATGAAAAAAGGAACTTTCAACTTGCATTATAAAATCATTGCATTAACACCAATTTTCAGTGCATTATTTTGAAAGATTTCATAATAATGGGTTCACAACTCCAATAAACTATTGGGAGCACTGCAACCATAGTATAATGGCAGCTGAAAAAGGTAAAACAAACAAATGCTGTAACTTATAACTTGCTTTGAAGCTTAGTAGCAAAAGTCGTCAAAAGTATTTGGGAAAGCTGATTAATATTATTGGATTATCCAAGGAAATTATTTGATTAAGTGGGGATCTTTAACATTGCGTCTATGGGGAAATATTCAGTTCTGAGAGGTTTTATTTGTATAAATGGGGTATATGTTTATCCATTACCCGATTAAGCGGTGCTGACAGTATTGTTGTTGGCTTTTTTTAAAGCAAGGTGAGAAAGAAAGAAAAAAATCAAAAGTATTTGCCATTTAGAAAAATAAAGAAATTAAAACATTTCAATCTTCCCATGTTTTAAGAATTTTTGAAATTCCTTTTCTAAAAGCTCGGTTTCTTCCCAGGTGAAAACCAGGTGTTTTTTTCTAGGTTTTACATGTACATAAACACAATAATTTCTCTTGATTTGAAAATTTTAAAAAGCCTTTCATGATACAAGTTGCAGAAAACATATGTAACATAATTTCTGCCTGGTTTTAGATTAATGCTGTATTATATTAGCATAGTTTATAAGCAATTTTTCAGTGCAAGTAACTCCAGTGTTCCAAAGATTAAAATCAAGCATTTGCAGGAGAAAAAAGAAAAAAATAGCTTAGTTATGGAACATACAAGAAAAATTGTAAATCAGACAGAGCAAAGCACATAAGTCAAATGCATGTAAAATATAATATTAATAATGCCAGCCATCTTTGTTGTTTTCAATGCATTTTGTTGAAAAATGTGATACAGTAAAACCTCAATAAGTAGTCAACCGTTTAAGTAGTCACTCTGCTTTTTCCTTTGGTCCCGACAAGGTCTCATCTTTACTAATAATAAAGCTGAAAGTCTCTCTGTCCGGAGGATGTCTGTAGGATGTCTCTCTGGATGTCTGTGACGCTCATAGCGCCTAGACCGTTCGGCCGATTTTCATGAAATTTGGCACAAAGTTAGTTTGTAGCATGGGGGTGTGCACCTCGAAGCGATGTTTCGAAAAATCGATGTGGTTCTTTTTCTATTACAATTTTAAGAACAAAAATATTATAAGATGGACGAGTAATTTACGAAATTATCATAACGTGAAACCCGTAACATGGGCACAAGCCAATTGGGGAGATACGAAATTATCATAACGTGGAACCGTAACATGGGTAGAAGCCAATTGGCGAGAAAATTCACCGTATATTATTTGTTATACAGGCGAACCAAAAGACCTTTTAATTTTTCTGTTACGGGCAAAGCCGTGAGGGTACCACTAGTTACTAATAATAAAGCTGAAAGTCTCTCTGTCCGGAGGATGTCTGGATGTCTGGATGTCTGTAGGATATCTGTAGGATGTCTGTAGGATGTCTGTGACGCGCATAGCGCCTAGACCGTTCGGCCGATTTTCATGAAATTTGGCACAAAGTTAGTATGTAGCATGGGGGTGTGCACCTCGAAGCGATTTTTCGAAAATTCGATGTGGTTCTTTTTTTATTCCAATTTTAAGAAAAAAACTATCATAAATTACGAAATTATCATAACGTGGAACCGTAACATGGGCACAAGCCAATTGGCGAGATACGAAATGATCATAGCGTGGAACCGTAACGTCGGTACAAGCCAATTGGCGAGAAAATTCACTATACATTATTTGTAAATATACAAGCGAACCAAAAGACCTTTAAATTTTCTATTACGGGCGAAGCCGTGCGGGTGCCACTAGTTCACAATAATGTAAAATGATCCTCTTTTACTGGTCACCAAATTTAATTTTATCCCAGTTAACTAGTCACTCAAAAATTGTTTTCTAAAATTCTCTTTTCTTATCGGATCTTGGAAAATAGCGTTCGACTTAGTTGAAATGCTGTGTGATAGTCATTTTTCCTTGAATTCTCGCTTCTCACTTCTGGTCATTCAAAGCATACTTCCTGCTGCGACTCTGTCTAGTACCAATCATATGAATCAAACTCTATCCAGCAAGACAGACACAATTTAATACCTGGAGAACATTTGTCAGTATTTAACGTTCGTTAAAGATACAACAGACTCAGAATTTAAAGTTGGAAGCATGTTAGAAGACAGATTTATTTTCAGTAAGCAACAACTTCATCAGTCAACACTGATGGATTGTTTTAATGAACAGTAAGTAGATTAAAATGAGTTATTATGATTAAGTAATGTATAAGTAAAAGAAAATAAAACTAGGTAACTATATTGAGTGTTTTTTCCTTCTTTTTAAAGTTTCCACTAATTTATAGGCATGGATTACACAAGCTTTTGGTTTTTCTCACTGAATTCTTCAGCTATTCATGAAAGTACTTGTGAGAAGTTTTTTTTTTCCTTCCTTATTTCCCAACTCCATATAAAGTCACTCCGCATAAGTGGTCAAAATTTTTTGGTCCCTTGAGTGACCACTTAACGAGGTTTTACTGTACATCTCAAATGTAAGTTTTATGATTAGATAAGTTTTGTATTTTAAGTTTTGTAATTCTTTTCAGAATTTATTGTAATTATTTTTCTTCTTCCAGCCTCCATTTTAAAGACAAGCCACTCTAAAGTAACTTGGAAGTTTTGTGCATCAGTACTCATGAAGAACCAATTTGTATATGAATGAAAATCAAAGTATGTATCGGAATAAACATTTTCCATGTGTATCATCTAAAAAACTGTGCTATCTGACAAATGTTGAAGGAGTAATTGTCTTTGTGAAAAAGAAAATCTGAAAATATTTTAATTGCAAGGGAATAGGGAGGAATTTTCACTGTCATGTGACGAAACATTTCTGTGATGAGAGTTATTATGTTTGAGAGAATTTTTTTGCTAGAAAAGCTCTATATCCCTCCAAGTGTGAAACCAAATATGATTTCTTCATTCAAAATGTGAGCTAATTTTGGTAACTTATACTCAGAGTAATTTGTTCTTTAAATGGCTGTGTAAAAATAAGCTTGTCAGGTTTCTAAAAATAAACTTGCAAGAAAATTGTCAGGTTTCTGCATGGAAATAAAAATTAGAGCGCAAAGATATTTCTGTACGATTACAGCGTCTTTGTTGGGAATGATTACTTAAACATAGTGGGTGAATCTGCAGAGTTACTGTAAAGAAAGAATTATAGAGAACAGTCTGATAAAGAAGAAGAAAATATATATATATATATTCAACACAGCTGAGTGCATCATTTTTCAGTACCATCTCAGTATTTGAAAAATGTGTAGCGAAGAAAACCGATATTCCTGTGACTATTGTCAAAAGACATTTGCTAGCAAATATTACTTGCAATATCACAGCACAAGTCATACCAGGAAAAAGATGCAGACCTGTGAGCACTGTAATAAGACATTTTCCAGCAATCAATACTTTAAAATTCATATGCAGGAGCATTCTGAAGAAAAGACGTTTTCTTGTGAGCACTGTAACCAATCATTTGCAACTATGCACTACTTGAAAAACCATATGAGAAGTCATGCAGGACTGCAATTCCACTGTGATTTTTGCACCAAAGCATTTTCTAGCAAGCAGAATTTAAAAAATCACATGTTCCAGCATACTGGAGAAAAGCCACATGCTTGTGATCATTGCGATGAAGCATTTGCCACTCTCCAGTTCTTAAAATATCACTTACAAAAGCATGAAGGAAATGCCTATACGTGTGATCACTGTAACAAGGCATTTTCCAGCAAACAGTATTTGAAAATTCATATAACAGAGCATACTGGGGAAAAGCTGCATGCCTGTGATCATTGCGACCAGAAGTTTGCAACCATCCAGTACTTGAAAAATCATATGAGGAAGCATGGGGGGAAGCTATATTCTTGCAATTACTGTGACAAGGCATTTGCTTCCAATCGTTATTTAAACATTCATACCAGAAAGCATACAGGCGAGGGACTGCATTCTTGTACTCAGTGTGACAAGTCATTTCCCTGCAGCGAGTACTTGAAGAGTCACATGCAAAAGCATATTGCAGGAAAGATATATCCTTGCAATCAATGTAACGAGACATTTTCATCTAAGTATTACTTAAAAAATCATACCCGAAAGCATAGAGGAGACGAAGAAGTGTACTCCTGTGATCAGTGCAACAAGACGTTTTCTTCCGGCTATTATTTGAAAACTCATCTGAGCATTCATGCTGGGAAAAGAAAGCTGTATTATTGCGGACACTGTAACAAAGCTTACAATAGTAATTATTCATTAAAAATTCATGCCAAGAAGCATGCGACTGAGAATCTGTTTCATTGCTCCGACTGCAACCAGACGTTTGCTAGTGATGTAGCGTTAAAAAGTCATGCCTGTAGCCATGATGGGAAAAAGCTGCACTCCTGTGATTACTGTGACAAGACCTTTGCTAGTCGTCAGTATCTAAAAATTCACAAAAGAAAGCACACAGGAGAAGAAACTTATGCTTGCGAGTATTGTAAAAAGACATTTTGCAGCAATCATTACTTGAAAACTCATTTGAAAATACATGCTAATGATAAGCCATATGTTTGTCACATTTGCAACAGCGCTTTTATCAATAACCAAAACTTAAAAGCTCATTTGAGAGTCCATACCGGTGAAAAACCTTATTCCTGCGATTACTGCAATAGCAAATTTTCGAGCAGTCAGTACTTAAAAGCTCACATACGAATACACACTGGAGATGAACTGTATTCATGTGAACACTGTAATAAAACATTTATTAGCAATTCCAACTTGAAAACTCATTTGAAAAAGCATACTGGGGATAAACAGTTTTCTTGTGATCTCTGTAATACGACATTTTGTAGTAATCACTCTTTGAAATCTCACATGCGAATACACACGGGAGATAAAACATATACTTGTGAGCATTGTAATAAGACTTTTGTTTGCAACTCTAACTTGAAAACTCATTTGAAAAAGCATACTGGAGAAAGGGAGAAACTGTATTCTTGTGATATTTGTAACAAGACGTTTTCTAGCTTTCAATACTTGAGACTTCATGTGGCGAAGCATACTTAAATTGAGGCAGTGAGAAGCAAAGGGATGTAAGTGACAAAATTAAAAATTTGGAGATAGTCAGTCCAAATGGTAGGTGGACCACTCCTCTGTCTTGGGGAAAGAGATGGTGCAAGTAACCTTAGTAGGTGCTGCTGTACAACATGACTTAGAAAAGGTTTTCAATGAAAGTATATAGTTTGGTAAGACCCCATTTGGAGTATGCTGTTCAGTTTTGGTCTCCTTATCTTAAGAAAGACATTAATGTATTGGAAAGGGTTCAAAGGCGGGCTACAAGGCTAATAAGTGGACTTTCCCACTTAGATTATGATTCCAGGTTTAGAAGGCCAAAAATGTACAGTCTTGAGCAAAGAAGAGACCGAGGGGACATGATTCAGCTGTTTAAATTTATTAAAACGAAAGATGTTACGGGGCTGAAGTTTAGCACTGAAAACAGGACAAGGGGTCATTGTTTTAAGCTATTTAAATCTCAGGCTAACATGGATATTAGGAAAAATTATTATTTTAGCAGGGTAGTGGAACCTTGGAACAGCTTACCGGAAGAGGTGGTAATGAGCAAAGGAGTAGACAGTTTTAAGAGGGCCATTGATCTTCACTGGGGATTGTAAATTGACTAGGACCAGTCTAGTTGGGCCCAGAGCCTGTTGCTGGTCGTCACTTTTGTATTTGTATTTGTAAAGCCGACGTAGGACGGGAACTTTAAACGCATTTTACTCAAAACTTGAAATAGTCCACTTATAAATCCCTTTGCTTCTCACTGCCTCAGTTGTCAGATTGTTCAACGGTAACTCAAAACTTGAAAATATATTTATTTCTATGTTTATGAAAAATTGTTGTGCAGTTAGTTGTTGCTAGATTGTGCATTCCTAGTCTCTCATTATAAAGAAGTTGGTCCTTTATTGCATGAAAAAAAAAAAAAAGCTTTTAAAACCGACGCCATTCTCCACCATAAGTGTTTTAAATTATCTTGAGATATATTGTAAATGTTTAATTAAATGGTGCAATATTAGTTTCATTTTTACTTTCTTCTATATCTAATATATAGAAGAAAGTATTGGATTCGTGCAAATTTTCAAATTTCGAATTTTGACGAATTCGAACGTTTTGAGGTGTGCTGAGTCCATTTCGACTATTTTTGGAAAATGTCTGTCTGTCTGTGTGTGTATGTGTGTGTGTATGTATGTGTGTATGTGTGTGTGTCACGTCTGTGTGTGACCAGTTTTTTGTGGCCACTCTACAGCAAAAACTACCGCATGAAATCGAACGAAATTCGGTACACATATGTGCCGCTATGTGAACTTGTGCCCATTGGTTTTTGGCGCAAATCCCTCCAAGGGGGGTGGAGCAATGGGACGTTTTTCGAGTTACGCATGCTTGCTATTCCTCAGGAAGTAACTGGCGGAATCAAACAAAATTTGGTCCATATGTTGGTATTAACAGGAACAGGTGCTGATTCAATTTTGGTGTCAATAACTCAAACGGGGGTTGAGCTATAGAACGTTTTTTGTCGTCAATTGTGACTGCTGTATCTCAAGAAATAATGAACGGAATGAAAGAAAAATTTATCGGCAAGTAGCCCTTAGTGGGTATAAGAACTGATTTTATTTTTGTGTCAACAGCTAAAAAGGGGGTAGCGCAATCACCCGTTCTTTTTTTCCATTTTGAGTGCCCTATCTCAAGAAGTAATGCTACGTTCTGGTTGAAATTTGGAATATATGTGAATCCATTTGTAAACAGGCTTTGGTTCAATTTTGACGCCAATCGCTCCAAGAGGTGTTGATTTTTTTTTTTTTTTTTTTTTTTTTTTTTGCGAATAAAAACATTTTTATTAATGCAACAATAAGAAAGATAAATCGTAATAGATTGTCGTCTGCGTATTTCTCGTGATTTTAATTGTATGGAAATGATAGGAAATATTATCTCAATGATTTAAAATTTTTAACTGTTGCCATCTTATGTTTGTTAACAAATAAAATATTTGTAATTAATTCAAGCAAGGCTTTTAAAATAACTTTCAATTTTCGCTCTTTGCTTTGCTTTTGCAATAATTCAGACATTGGGATGGTCGTCAAGTTTTTGCATGTAATTTTGTTTTTGTTGGGAATATTGCTTCCTCGTCAAGCATGGGGAGGGATCAGAAAAAAAAAGAAAAATATAGAAGAAAGTTTCGTGATGGCCACAACATACTAGTTATATTTTAATTTTACATCTGTATGAAACTTTGCTAACATATTTAATAAAAATAATTTATTAGAACTAAAAACTTATTTTCTTTATCTATGTAATAAATTAAAAAATGTATGTTTATTGATACCTCTAGTAGTGCAGTTGATGGGAGAGGGGTCCAACTAAGTTTTATTTTTACACTAGCGTACCCCATTTAAAAATATATATATTTTACAAATGCCCCCTTACTTTTGAATTTGATTGCTTTATGCTTGTATCTAAGCGTCCCCCTCCCCCCTTCCCTAGGACTACACTACTGGATACTTCTGTTGCAAAATGAGCATATTTAGTACAAATATAATTACTTAGTGCTTGTAGTTTATTTCTATCGGTGAAAGTACAACAAAAATCCATTAGCAGGATATATTCTGAATAGGACATCTACGATAAGTTGAATACCCAACAGAGCCTGATTACAGCACAAGTCAACTAGGCCTGGGCCTGTGGCCCCATCTTCCTTAAGGCCTCCAAATTTTTTAAAAAGTTATTCATAGCATTAAAAAAATCATGCATTTTTGTGAAAATAATAAAAATTACACTTTTAAATAAATGTTAAACATTATTTTGCTTTGACTTAAAGTGATAGAACAGAGAGGGGACCTCTCTGGAAAGAAAGATAATAACTGGAGTCTCCAAAACAGAAAAACAATCTTGTACAAAAGCATGTATTAAATCAAATATTCTCAACCACAGTGGCACTTTCCTGGGTTGACATCAGTAACATAACTAGGGGTTGGCAGGAGTGGCTCTCACCAGGGGGCAGCATTTCAATTGATTAAGAAAAAAATTTCCAAGAGGTTATTTTTATCATAGAATTTGAAAAATATTTTTAAAAAGTGAAAAAAAAAAAAAAAAAAACTGGCAAGAAAAAAAGCTAGAGACACATACATAACATCTACTGAGAAGGAACATTGGGCATCATTGGAAACAATTCCAAAAAAGAACATAAGAAAAAAAAATACAATGCTGCCTCCTATTTGTCAAATCAACTAATCCAAATGTTCCATTAAAAAAAAAAAAAAAAAACTGGAGGTCATAATGACCTCCGGTAATTTCCCATGTGGGCAACCTTTGGGGGAGGGGGCACAATTTCTTTAGTTGGCCAGGGACGCTAGACCGCATAGTTACGCTACTGGTTGACATAGGTCATTTTCAAGGGAGCCATGAATGTTTGATCAGATAAAATGAAAAAGTATAACTAATTTGCTTACCTTTTTTAACCCCTATAAATATTTTTAACATTATTGTCATTGTGGAAATGTTTAGTGTCGCTTTCATTCACATCTCTCTGAAAAGCTTATTAGTATTTTAAGTTTAAAATCTAGCTTCAGCTATCCAAATTATAGCTGGAGCAAACCTGACCTGGCAAAATTGCAAAATCTAGGCAGATCCTAATCACAACATTACCTTGCTGCCAGGTTAAGTTTGCTCCAACTAGAGTTAGTTTATAATTGATTTCCCAATTGAAGTACTGGTATTGACCACATATGGTAGTGGTGTTGGAAAGGATCGTGACCTCCCATTAGTCTTTGAAGGGTGGTGCATAGCCTGAATGGTTGAGAACCCCTGCATTAAATGATTAAAATTTATTCATATACTTGTTAACATTAATAATTCAGAAAATATGAAAGTTCATTTTTAATATGGAGTACATTCCTTGAAACTGGATAAAGATATTTTGCTTCATAAAAATATTTTTTTTTTAGGCTGAGAAGGCATAGATAAAATATCAAGTAAGAAAATCAATTTTGAAACCTGAGTGATGAACAAGCTAGTGAAAACAAAATATTGCTTAACCATGGGAAAGTTTACTAACTTAAGGCAAACCCAATAGTGCTGACCCTTGGCTTTAAAAAAACTTAATGTGTAAAAAATCTATTAAGTTAGTATAAGTCACACTTCTCTGTGTGTGTTTGTTAAAATTACCGATTACTACAAAAATATATCCGTTTACTGAGCAGGTGTAACTAGTTGACTTTAGACAAGTTGAAAGGTTTGATTGCAGTGCATTGCCTCTCAAAATATAGGAATGTCGAGATGCCTGTAAATTCTGTTTGTGGTTCATTTTGCTATGAATTCTGGTTTTAGTTTCAAGTAAGTTTTTGTTTTTTGTTTGTTTGCTCTCTCTAGTTTAGAGGATGTCCATGAATGATGTCACACTTTTTTTTTCTCAACATTTTGTTACTAAGTGTCACATTTCAACATATTCCCCTTCCCACCTTTGTCACATGTCACGCAAATTTTTCATGAGCATATTCGTATAAAAGAAACACCTGATGTCACACCTTTTCTTACCCCCATCCTCCCCCTTCACAATTTCACGAACCTTACACCTCTTCAAAGCGTGATGTCATTTGTGGACAGCCCCTTAAGCAGTTATGGGCCATAAGCAGTTGCCTTCCTTGCCTAGCACTTGATGCTGCCCTTGAGTTAACTTTTTTTTCTTTGGATAGCAGTTAGTAGATTAATTAACTTACAGTCAGAGTTATTTACGAAATAGTTATCCAATACCAAAGAAAATCTTTAAGGTATTATAAAATAAAAGTGTTTCAAACATTTAAGAAGATTATCTTTGTTCACATGAATACTAATAATATTATAGAGTATTTGTTGATTTGTGTTTCCCAGTTTTAGGAAGTGTCTTTTATTTTTACAAATATGAATTTTGTGAAGTATTTGTTATTTGTTTTGGTACTTGGGACCTTAACATATCTTTTACAAGATAAAAACATAGAGCAGTTATTTTCTAAATGTGTTTCAATCTACACCATGAGGAATTTCCATGATAAAAAAATAATGTGATGGAAAATATGAGGCGGAGCACCGTTAATGCTGTATCTTGAGTTTTGCTGTAGGGACAAAAATGATGCTGGAAATAAAAGCTTAAAAAAGCTGCATTTCCTGAGTTTTTTAAATTAAAAATATTAAGTTGATTTAAATTACAAAGAAATTTAAATAATTGATGAGGCAATGATTCTGTTTTCTTATTCCTGAAAAAGCACAATTAAGAGTCTACAACAGATCTGGATCAATGTACTGGCAGACACCCAGGGGTGGGGGGGGGCACACAGCCCCCACGGGAGGCCATGTCAGCCTAGTCGGAAACTAGGGGCCCGGCGACATTGACACAAAAAAAGGAAGAAAAGGTAGGAAAAAACTATGAATAAGAGAAAACGTAAAGATTAAGTAAAATTTACTGTTTTGGTATTTACTGTTGTGGTTCTTAAAATATAGTTAATTGTTTTCTAGTAAGCAGTTTTGATTTAGTTTCCCTTTTTTTGCAGGGGGGGGGGCACATCTTGTAGATCCGGGCCTGGTCCACAACAAAGTTAAGATGAAGTGTGACACTTTGTGACAACAAAGGGAGCTAGGTCGAAAATGGTGAAAAAGACTACAATCATTTATAGTCAATTCCTAATAAAAAAACAAAAGGTGTGAGGTAGAGCTGCGGAGTCGGAGAGAAAATGGCCGACTCGGGCTCCTACTCCAACTCCAGGAGTTTTTCAGTCTCCGACTCCGCAAGCACTAGCCTAGTTTGCCAATATTCTGATGGATAAAAAACCAGCTCCGATTGTTGGAATTTTGAACCTTTGACTCTTCACTATGCAGCCCCCCTGCCGGCGTTTTTGGAGGGTGGAGGATATATAACTAATGAGTTATGAAAAACAAAATAGCTAATAACACTGAAGAATCTGAAAGGTCAATTTTCAAAACCCTGATTCTGCCAAAATTTTATCCTCCCCTTTCCCTCCCCCTTTCAAAAAATTTCCAATTGCAAACGTATTTTTGGATTAGAATGAGCCTAACTTTTAAAAGGCATCCAAAAAGAAAATGTTTGCTTGAGCTAAAGATGCAAAGACATCCACCAAAAGTTCAACTTCTAATTTTAAAGCTTAAATTCTTTTGTCAATGCCTTTGCATTCCATTAATTTATATCTTTATGCATTGAAAAGTGGTTCCTTTTCCTGTAACCCCAAAACACATGTCTGCATAGTCGGATTTAGGCAATGAATTCTGGGGGTGCAACAATACTGGGGTCTGGGATATATTTTCCAGGCCAAACCTCATGTACAAGGGCTTTATTCTTTCATAAAATTTTGAAAATTTTCCTTAAAAATACTGGTTTTAGTCAATTTCAGAGCATATTTTATAGCGCTGTTTACTGGAACCAAAGGCGAATTCAAGGGAGGGTCAAAGAGTCAGGTACCCCCCCCCCCCCCTGTCATGAGAAAAACTTTTTATATTAGTCAGTAGAAGTACTTAGGAGAAATTGTAGAGTAAAAAAGTTTCTGTAAAATGAGTTTGAATCTCTTTTCCTTCCTTGGTATTATCATTGTTGAACTTAAATTTTGTATAAACTAAAAGTAGACTTTGCAGATCAAAAAAGAAAATATAAAGAAATTCTATTTAAAAATTGAAATAATCCCAAAAATAAGATAGTCACAAATTTGGTTGGAAAATTAAGGGTAGGGATACAAAAGTGAAACTTGTTGTTTAAATTCCTTCTCCTCATAAGATCACATTACATGTCATTGCATTAGTAAAAGGGTTCCTTTTATAAATCAAACACAGAAACGTGTGTCTGCAAAGTTTTGCATGGTATTTAAACCTGTTTTAAGGTTGTTGTACAACATTTTAATGCAACATTGTTGCGCCTTTCTTGTTTTCGCAGAAACAAAATGTTTCTCAACACATTAAATATGAAAAATGAAATTTCATTTGTTTGAAATTTTTTTTGTAATTTAAACATATGAACAGCGTACTGTAGAAATAATAAGTTTAGTTATATATTTTTTACGGTGATAATTTTCATTTGAATACATATGTAAGTAATTTAAAAGAACGACATAAAAAATAATAATTGAAATGCAACGTATATCCTACATTTGAAGACAGTTCAAATTATACTTCGTTTTTCTTCCACTTTATTGGCCACTGAAACTTGACTCCCCTCACACAAAGTTTTGTATCCGCACCTGACTGGAATGATATGCGGGAATTCGAAACAGTTTCTACAGATTTTGATAATAGCCATGTTTTTTTTTTTTTTTTTTCTGACTTCATTAGCAATGATTGTTTTAAAGTTAAGGAGATTGAAATTCAATACCAATAAACACCTAATTACAGAGTATGCAATTATTCTATAATACAGCACTGAGTTATAGACAATTTTTGAAATGTGTTTATTTGACTTCTGTCATTACTTCTTATCTTTTTTTCAAATGAAAAAAAAAAAAAATATTCTTAGTCTTTTTTTTTTCAGGTTGGACAGTTTTGATAGTTGATGACTTTTGCGCACCATTTCATCTCCATTGCTAGAGATAGGTGTTCATAGCGAAAGCGATTTTGTTGTGCTTCTTTAAAAAGCAGAATAATGTCTTCTGCGTATTTCAATGCATTAAATAAGAAAGACAAACTTAGTTATTGTTAAAAATTATCTTTCAATGGCTGTGACCTTACCGATCCTTTAGTAGATGGATGGCGAATCTATTGCTAACGATTGATGTTTACAGTGTTCAGGCAATTTTGTTTTCTTTCAGTTCTAGGTAGAATCATGTCTTTTGCGTATTTTAATGCATGAAATGAGTATAATAGGCTTTGCTATTCTCAAAAATTGTCGATCAACGGATCTGATTTTCCTGATCCTTTAAATACAGAAATAAGAAAAGAAAAAAAAAAGAGTCTTCGTTTGTCGATCATTACCGCGATTTCAATGATAAGCATTTATGAATACCTCCTAAACAGAAATAAAGTTGATACAAAGTCTGCTTTCAAGAATCACAAATCTACTGGATTGCAAGTACGTTGTGAATTGTAATTCCTATTCTTAAGTTGAAGATATTTTTTCAAAGATGGAAGCTTTTCTGCACTGTGTTCACACAGAATGGCTATGACAGTGAGTTTGTGTGTCATATTCAATCAATTCTCCTGTTGTAGCTTTTCAGTTCACACACACTTATTATACAGTTGCTACCTAATTTTCAGGTTTGATATTTAATGTATTTTATTACATATTTGTTCATCACTTTTTTTTTTTTTTTGTTTAATCAACTTGCTTCTGTAGCAAGATTGATAAGCATAAAAAAAATTGAAAGATAACAAAATTTAAATTTAATCTCCGAGTGCTTTCTCCTGCGTTAAAATTGCTTTGAATATAATACCAATAGCTGGTACTATGATACTATACTATAACTTTAATTAATGTGTTTGTTTACCGATTGTCGAATATCTAAATTTGTTTACAATTAGAGCGCCTAATATTAAAGTACCGTCAATAACTCGAAGTCCCAAGAGACGGGCTAAATGGTTCGAGTTATTGATAGTTCGAGCTATGGGAAGTTGTTTTCTCATGAGGTAATGAATAGTGGTTCTTTATTTCAATCACACAAATCAAACTGTTTGAAACCCGTCAAAACACTGGAAACTTTCAGCTTTGCAGGAAGCAAATAAAAAATTGTTCAGGTTGAGTTTTTCTAATTATCAATTTAATATAGATCAATATAGATCTTCACACATTACAGTAAAAATACAAAGCTGATGAAATTAAGGTGAATGTTTCCAGCTCGCAAATACCTCGCACAAAGTGTGTTTACTACATAATATTCATTAAGATTCAATCCTTTCGCTTTAAAGCATTGGCTTTGATTCGACGATCAGGACCTTTAGAAATTTGAACATCTTTATTTCTGACATATTATTTGCTCCTGTCCTCATGCTGTACCCGAAAGCAGAACAACATCCCCTCTTTTTACGAAAATTTTGCGCCTTTGAAATTCATGATTAATTTTAAAAAATCAATCAAATTACAGATACGTAAACAGAGCAATTCGTCGTAAGAAGCAATACAAATAAGACTTCCGCCGGAAGTTTTGAGTGACCCCGTGCAGCCCTGCCACCTAGTGTTCAAAAGAGTAAGCATGGCTTGGAATTTGGTGAATAAGAATGGATGGAATGACTGAGCTTCCACGCCGAGCGCCCGACCTTGTCGGACGTGTTTTTTCTCCTCTCTCGTTCTCCGAAGCCTATGCCCTCGACGCGGAAGAAACAGTGCGCAGCTCGGGATAACGGCGTAGAGGCCCTTGTCAGGGCCGGCGGGGTAACTCCCGTCAGCGAAACCGTCCCCCAGCTCAGCGCCTGGCCTTCTCCCGGTTCTCACATGTCTTTGGCTACTATTAGGAAGAAATACCCATGCACCATTAAAAAGGGAATATCCACTCGCTTCCAACAACTTCTTGATCGCTACAAGTTTAATCTCCTGGCAACCAAGGAAAAATACGTTGAAGCTTTCGACCAGCCCACTCTAAATGGCATTGCGGACTACCTGCACGAATTTCTCAACGCCCTCTTCAATCTGACCGACCCAAGAACCTGGACAATGGAAGAACAAAAAATCTACGATGATGCTGATCTTCTCGCCAAGGAAAACCAAACGAAGTTAGACGGACTCTTTCCCCCAGACATCCCCCTCGACAGCGAAAGCGACGAGGAGTTGCCCACACAGAACGACTTCGTTAAGGCGAAAAGAACCTGTCGGAGCCCTCCCAAGGAAAAAGTGACGGCTATCCCCACCAAAAATATGTTCTCCACCCTCTCCTCTAAAGATGACGAACCAGCCAGTCTACAGAGTGCTACTCCCAGTATGGTTACAGATCAGTCCGAACCTTCGGCCACCCAGGATGCTCCCAGAAAGACCAAGGCACGTTCCCCGCCTCCTATCACTGTCGCCAACCCCCCAAATCCAGTTGGTATCTTGGAATTCCTGTCTAAAGTATGCGCCGGTGCTATCCAAGGAAAAATCACCGGCGATGACCTCAACATCTTTCCAGCCCTCGAAGACGACATCGACCTCATTGAGAAATATCTGCAGGAGAAGAGTCTCCAATTTCATAGTCGAGTCCTGCCCAGTAAACGCCCGCTGAAGGTTGTAATCCGAGGCCTGCCCAACAACTTCCCTACCGAGGATATTCTTCAGGATCTCAAAGGTTACGGATTCGACGTTGTAAAGGTTCTCCAAATGAAGACAGGACCCGAGAAAAGGTTGCTGCCCCTTTACCTGGCCGTACTAAACAAAGACGAGAAGGCCGACGACGTCTTTGGTGTCGGTAACATCGGATACCTCAGAATCAAGGTGGAGCGTCTCCGTCCCAAGACCACTGTGATCCAGTGCTACAGATGCCAGCGTTTCGGCCACACGGCGGCCAAGTGTCACCGCTCTCCACGCTGCCTAAAATGTGCTCAGGAACACAGGACCTTCGACTGTACTAAGGACCGTTCTACCCCAGCCTGCTGTGCCCTCTGCGGCGGCCCCCATCCAGCAAATGCTCCTGTCTGCCCTGAAAGACCAAGACCCCGTCTACCCAAGCCCCCCAGGACCTTTTCTGCACAGGTTGGAAACGCATGGAAAGATAGGACTCCACGCCCAGCTCCCAGGACTACGGACTTCCTTCCCAGACCAGTTGCCCTGCAGCAGCTCTCCGCCCCCGACTCCAGCCAGGTCCTGGCACTTCTCACCCAGGTCCTCACACAGCTCCAGGCCCAGCAACAGCAAATAGATGCTCTCGTAAGCGGCCTCGCAGCCCTAGCGAGGCCATAGGCTTTCTCCTCTCCCCCCCCCCCCCTTCTCTTCCCTTCTAGGTATGCTTTTGCATATTTTGGCTACTCTCATCACCCTACTTGACTCGAGGTAAATAGGCTCTGCCTAGGCCTTGTGAAACATTCAATGAGAATGAGAGAGCTGGCGGTGTATTTTATGTAAAATAAAGGTTTCAAGTTTACAGCTTCTTATCTCTCATTCAGAGGAGAAACCCTAAAAATGCCTGGACTATAACTTAATAACGTAGTAGTAGAAAGTAGCAGAATAGTAGGTTTCGTTCTTATTCTTATCCTATTTACAGCGCTACCTATTCTATTCTATTCAAGAGTCACAACTGACTTCAACTGTATTTATGCCGAGGACTGCATACTAAGTGCCTTGCCTCCATTATTTTTATATACCGATAGATGGCAGCACCATCACCGGATCGAACAGTTAATGAGAATTTAGAACTAGTCCAAGAGCTAATAGCTAACTGGTACTAGCACCCCCAGAGGTATCGTTTCACTTGGAGGACATTGAGACCACGAGCATATTTAACGTCGCCCATTCCCCTTTAATGACGACGGTGGGTCTTCGACCAGCGAGGATCGAACCCGAGTCCATCATAGCCAACATTAGTCACGTGCATTGAGGGGGAATGTAGCGACCGAGACTAACCGAGGAAAGAGTAACTCCAATTGGTCTCAATGGGTGGAACTTTTTCTTAGCGCATGCGCCGTATGCGGATTGAAACTGTCTGCAGTGGTATAAAACTCCGAATATGAGCGTTTACGTCCATGTGGCAAAAATATCTCGTTATTTTTAATTTTTTGTCTTGTAAGTGCAGGTTTTGCGGATTTTTTTTTTTTTTTTCATTCTTATTCGCATTGACAGAAAAACACTCCAGTTTGTCAAATAATTCGTTTCAGTTTAAACGGCCGGGCGTAGGGCGTAGCACCCGTGATATTCCCGGATTCGAAATTCCCCGAGAGTCCTTGGTTTTGAGTCATAAATCCTAGTGCTTTATTTTATGTGCAGGATTTTATTTTATATACATGTAAGAACTATTATGACCGCCCAGAAGGTAAATTCTGGCGTGCAAGCGACCGTGTTCATTAATTTTTCAGCTTCGTTCGAATCAAACATTATTATTGTTTACTGGGGAAATTGAAAACTCCATGGAATAAGTTGACGAGGAACTAGTTTGCTCTATCTGGGTACCTGACGTCTATTGGTGAAATGCCAAGTTCATCATAACTTCCTGGTAGGAAGTTCTATTAAAAGTAGTTGATGCCTTACTGTATTGCCAGTCCATTCAGCGGTTTTTGCATCAGTTTTTCATCAGTAAAAAGAAAGAGGATAATCGTAAGTTACAGCATAACTTGAAAGAAATTCTTGAAGATAAGCGCTGCACTTAATTTTTAACATTAAAGCTAATATTAGTCAAATCTAGACTGCATATTTTTTTTTCGTAAATTTACCGATGGGGGGGGGGGTTCAACCCATAAAACCCTCCCCTTGGGCACGGCCTTGTGTGAGTAAAAATAGCTGATTTCATAAAGATTTATTTTATTAGTCTTTTGTATATTTACTTATGCAACTGAGACAAAATAATTGACTGAATTCCCTTCTGGATACAAAGCGGGAAAGTCATCAAAAGATGCTAAGAAAAACGTCATCAGAGCAGAATTTCTGCAAAATTGTGCTATCAGAATAAGTCATCCTATTGCTGAGCTAAAAATCATTTGCCGTTTTCAAATTTTGCACCTTATCACTTGCATCCCAGATGCGCATCTAAAACCAACGTGTTGACAATAAATGCATTTGAATTGTAACCTATAGGTAAAGAATAAAACCGATAAATATTGGTTTACGCTCAAATTTGTACAGTATTGAAGATTTTTCTGCCAATTTTAGACTAATTTGAATTTGTTTTAATGATTTGGCGAACTCATTGTATCCACCAGTTTTTTAGCTCAATTAAAGGCGTACTTATAAAAAGAGCTTCGTCCCCTGAAGTTGACTCCTTCGCGTTTCCGAAACTCCGACTCAAGAATATATTGAATATATCCTCTATTTGCGTTAGTAAATAGAGGATAATGTATAATATTGTTTAAGGGTCTTTGCTCACCTTCGGTTGTGGCAGACAGTGCTGTGAAATCGCACAGTAGAAGGTTGACACAATTGCTGACCACGCCCCAATTTGCAGGTGAGTTGCACCGCCATGTACTAACTAATCTGGAAATTTTTTGAGTGAAATAATCGTAATTTTTGCGATAATGGAACACCGAGCGTAAGCGATCTCAATCGTTTCGAATTTTCATGTGAAAGACGATAAGGGGGGGGGGGGGAGAGGGAGAAGAAATATCAAATAATTGACACAGACATTAAAATAACAGAAACATTTAAATTAATTTTAATTTTATTTTCGGAAAAAGTTTCAAGTCAATTTCTCCAAATTCTTTTCATTCATGTATGATTTAAGTTCTAAAGAACATGTTATTGACACATTATGATTGGGGATTTACTGTAATTATGTTGTTTGACATTTTGCCAGTCTAAGCAGAGGTAGAAACTGCTCCGATATCACAAACAATAGCTTAAATGAATAAGAGTCAACATTAGAAAGATTACAGAATAGAATATCGTTGCAACGTAGTAATAAAACAGTCACACAAGCGAAGAACGTTTCCATAGCTTGAAGTGAAAGTATTAGTTGAACATGAGTTTCGGAAAATATTCTAGGACTGTCACTGACACTGTCCAATTTTCAATATAGAATCCATCTCCATTGAACAATCCAATTTTCATTATAGAATCCATCTCAGTAATATCACACAAAACGTATGGCAGGCTACTGAGATTGATGCTACTGAGTTTATTCATAACGTGTGCAAAAAAAAAAAAATAAATAAATAAATAAATAAATAAAATAAATAAATTAATTAAATGCAAATTAAAAACGGGAAGTTAAATTCCCTTTCAAACTGTTTGTTGATCTTAATTGTTCAAATATTTTTGTACAAAATAGTAAAAAGTAATGATGTATCATCAACGTTATGGAAGCCCGAATTTTAAAAATATCGCAGACATGAGCTTCGAGGAACCCCTTTTTCAAGGCAAGAAGTTTTGAGATTATGGATGTCAAACCAGGGCCGACTCTAGTAGTTTCCCTGGGCAATATATTTACAACCCCCCTTTCCCTCCATTGAAAAATAATAATATAAAATAATATATTAATAAAATAAAAATGATTAAATGATCTAGTTAAATTCCAAACCGGGTTTACACATCCTTTCACTAGTACAAACTTTAAATAATATTTTTAAAAATTAAAGTAGTGCACCTTATGCCTCTGAAATATATATTAATATTTTCAAAAGACTTTTATATCCCGCAATTATCCGCCTCTAAAATTAAATTAAATTTAAACTGGGAACTATGTTTTGCGTTTTCAAGTACTGGTATGCACTCTAAATTATTCTTTTTTTAGCATTGAAGCAGTGAATCTTATGGCGCTGAAACAGATATTCATACATAGGGGAAAAAATGTTTCAACTTCGAAATTTGCCGCCCCTATGCCGCTTAGGCGGACGCCTAGGTCGCCTACCCCGAAGGCCGGGCCTGTGTCAAACTATTCGACCAACATTAGGTTTCGCCAAGGAGTCGCATTGTTTTGCCGCGATTAGCTCTCGTGAATATTTTCTCATTATACACCGACAATGAAATACGTGCGTCGCACTAATTCTAATTTTCTAGATTAATGCGATATTGATATGAATTTGTAAATCATCTCTTGTTAGTCTCGTTTTACATCGTTGGAGCTTCCAGGGATTCACCTGCTCTCAAACGCTCGGAACAAGGATTTAGGGGGCTTGACCAGAGAGTATAGAATTGATATATCCGCAGATATAAAGAAGTATCCACATTTTAAAAAAAATGGCATGGGTCTTTCATTGCTTTTGAAACAAAACAATCATATATTTAGTGTTATATATTCACAACCTTAAACTCTTGAGATTAAAGGGGCTTCACATTTTCTTATGACAGTACTACTAAGACATCCTAAAAGGTTCATGTCAACTATCAGATTCCCATTGACTTTGTCCAGCTTAAAAAAAAAAAAAAAAAAAAAAACGAGCTGATGTGTGCATCACATGACTTCCTTTTACTCCAAATGAAAGTCATTTTCTCATTATTGGCAGTTTTAATATGATTTAATAGTTTACTCGCTAAATATCACCAACAGTGGCCAAATTGAAACCAGATTTAAAAAAAAAAAAAAAAAAAAGTCGCCAAATTTGGCGCCAAGTTGACGACAAAATTTGGCGACCAAAAGACTGGCGATGTATTGCCAAGTGTCCGACAAATTATAAGACCACTTGAGTTTACGTCGAAATTTAACAATGATTTCCCCCCAAAAGGGGGCAAAAGACCCCCTTGGAGCATACGAATGCAACCAAAAAAGAAGGTGCACAACTAGACCCCACTAGAAGTCTACGTACCAAATTTCAATTTTCTAGGACATTCCGTTCTTGAGTTATGCGACATACATACACACATACGTACATACAGAAGTCACGAGAAAACTAGTTGTAATTAACTCGGGGATCGTCAAAATGGATATTTCGGGTCAGTACGTTCCTAGGCACATATCCACGTGTGGTCGGGTTGAAAAAAAAACTCAACATTCATTTCGGGTTGAGCAAAATGGAAATTAAAGTCGATTTTTGGGTGAAAATTTTTTCGCGAATACAATACTTCCTTTTTTGTAAAAGGAAGTAAAAAGACTCTTAATTCGTAACGCACTGTTACACGGGTCACAAAACAAACGGCACCTTTTTGTATTATTCCGTTTGCTTTCAAGTATCAGTATTGAATCTGGGTTTGCTTTTAATCTTGCGTTGTAGCTGTAAAAAATCTATAAGTTATTTTCCAAACTATATGTTTCCTGATGAAATATATTTAATTCATTGAAAAAAGAAAATTCTAATCAAAAATATCGGGGGTGCGATGCACCTCCGTAAATCCGCGTATGCGAGTCTGCAATTATGTTTTTTTGAGCAATCACGATTGCTTATTGCTCTCATTTGACTGTTTTTGGCGTTATGCTGATTTTATTTTCCCGCCAGCACCCTCTGCACCACCATCGTCGACCGGCCGCCTCACGATGCTGCTCCTCTTGCGAAAACCGTGTCCAGGTTGCGTCCATATCCTACACACACACACGCATACATACACACACCTACACACTCATGCCTGCACACAGACACAAACACACATGCCTACATACACACACACACACGAATGCCTACACGCACAGCACTGCACACACAACACTCACACACACATGCACACACACACATGTGCCTACACAAACACACACGCGCATACATACACACACACGCTCGTGATTGCGAAAAACATAATTTGAATTCAAGATGCCAAAAATTTACATTAATATAATTTTGGTTTGAATTTTTATTTTATTTATTATATTTTTTTAAATAGCGTTTTATGTATTTTAATTGATATTTGGCCACAGCATGCAGTGGGTAGATACTTGTTTTAGTTGCATAACTCCTTTTGCTTTTAATTGTGCATCCATTAAGACTGATTCATTTTCATTTATTTGTCTATATTATCTTGCTATACGATTAGTGGAACATTCAAATACACTCATAGCCGCGCTTATGCTTGGCTACGAGTGTATTTGAATGACGCATCTTCAAACACGAACTTTGTGACGCTTATTGAAACACGAAAATAAACTAACATGCTGGGTTTTTGGATCAGACTATCTTGGATGACCCTCTGCGTAATATTATTAGTAGTAATGGTGCGACATCGATGGCAAAACATCGATGTTTCAGAACATCGATGTTGGAAATTAAAACATCGATGGTATTGATACATCGATCAAAAAACATCGATGTTTCCGAACATCGATGTTTTAAAACATCGATCCTTTTGTCAATATTTAACATACATTTTTTAATACACTACACTACAAACTTACATAGATGATAATCTCTAACAAATGTTTCTTAATGGATCAAGGGATTCGTTTGGCACTGCGTCTAATTTAAGCAATACAAAAGAATACGAACCCCACGAATATATTGAAACTACTGAACTGCAAATCATGAATACATTTTAATAGGAATAATTTCACAACATCTTGGGACTATAATAAGACAAAAAATGATAATAAGACATGCAACAATTAATACAAACTATAGTTAAATCTGCGAAAAAATATATCATAGCACTTACAGTCAGTTGTATGATGAGAAAGAGTTGTGCAAATTATATTAAAAGTACAAAATTAGTTATAACAATTATTATTAAGAGCAAGGAATGTTTTGTACTGTTAGTGCTATGTAATTAAACACAAATTGTGAGTAATTCATCGATGACTTGTTGGGGGTAGACGCAGTGGAGGATACAAGTGAGGGGGTCATAACACCACCCCCCAAACCCGCAACAGTATTTGAATGTTTGCTCAAAAAGAAATAAAAAACTTGATTGAAACCGTAAGAAGTGTGTACAAGGAGGAGGGGGGATCATGGAGGTCATGACCTCCCCCTTCCATCAAAATCTGCGACAATACTTGGTCATCGGTTTCAAGGTTCATTGCATTTGAGTAGTGAAAATGACTGCTTGAAAAGAAAAAAAAGCCGGACCGATACCATAATAAGAAACAGTAAATAGTTCTCATTTTTTTTTTGGGGGGGGGGTATTAACTATCACTTTTCTATTTATAGCATATGTATTTAAAATATGTAGACAGTAAAAATAGCTTTTCTTGAGACAGTTAGTCTGCGGCGCTGGGTTCAGGAGTCAGTATAATGAAAAGTAACAAAGAAGTGTCTGACGCCCGTTTGCTTTTTATAAGCAACAAATTTAATCAATGATAGTTTTTGCAAAACCATATCCAAAGCTTCAGGCATCGCTTCAATCGATAAAACATTTGAGTCCGTAAATGTTTTTTTTTTTAATGTAAAGTCTCTATTAGAATTTCTTTCTATTGTAAGTTTTAGATAGTTCAGTTTTTAGTCGTGCTGAGTTTATTTTTAAATGTGCTGTAAATAGTTTATTACTTTAAATCGGTGTTTAGGATTGATTATCGTGCAGGAAATGTAAAATCTGAATGCCGTGTTAGCGCAAAGCCTCAATATACATAGGTTCTCGCGGGGTGCCTACCTAGGCAGCGGCGGATACAAGGGGAGGGTCATAGGGGTCATGACCCCCTCCCCCTAAAACGTCGACAATATTATTCGTTCGCATTGTATTCAAACACTTTATGGATAAAATGTAAATGATTTCAGTTTTTGAATCATTTTTTAAAGTAAATATTTGAAATACTACTGCTTTTAATTGTTTATAAAATGTATTCGTGAGGTTTTTGTCCTATTAGGTGCCATATTTCTGACAGATGTGGTATTTTTTAAGCAGTTTCAGAAATTTTTCATATTAAAAACCATAAGTTTATTCATGGAGGAGGGGGTGAGGAACCTGCATGGGTCAGGTAATCGTGGAACGTTGATTTATTTGAATAGTCTACAACTTAAAACTCCCAAAAATCAACTCAGTTTTTAAAAAACTGACCTGGATTCTTCAAAATTACAGCTTAAAATTAGCTTAAAACCAAACGAAGCTCACGTAACACTAAAAGAGGAGGAGCGTGCGTCGACTTCAAGATTCAGTTCCTTCACAATAAGACCGGTTCGGAAGGAGTCGAAATGAAGAGGATAGATAGAGTGAAGCGTGGTTTGCTGTGCCGTTCTTTATTGAAAACAAAGGTGTTGTAATTTTAATCTCCAGAAGAGGAAGAGGTGTATATTCCCGCTGAATAGCTCACCCTCAACCCCCGAAATCCAACTAGAGAATTGACTTTGAATTAGACATCAATATTTTATTCACAAGTAAATTACTTCAAAGTACAACTGCTGACACAAAAAATAGATTGTTCAGGGGCGGATACAGAAAAATCTTTTGGAGGGGTCCCGGGAAATTGAATACCCGCCCCCACACATACACACATTTGATGTTTCATAACATAGTTCTCACGACTTTATTTTATTATATATATTTTTTTAAGGATTTCTTCCGGTCAATATGAATTAACTTCTTTCTAAGTACGTAAATATTATACAAAGCAATAATATACTTTGAATGTTAACGAAAAACATCTTTAACGTTTCAAGTCAATTAAATTCTAAACCCAATATAATGTCACAGAGATGAGTTATTCAATGAGCGATTAGAATTAGGAACTTTGTCATAATGATTGTAACACGAGAAAGGTTATTAAATAAACCCACACCTCATTTGAGTTTTTTTAAATCAATTTATATTTTAACTATAAAATGTTTTTTGATTAAGAAAATCATAACTTCACAACATATAAATTTTATTGAAGAGAATTCCGAAAATATTTCGGTGTGAATTTTAAAGCAGTCGTTGATTTGTTCTTAAAGCCACGATAGAGTTAAGATAACATATTGATACTACATGCCATTTCCATTAATAATCATGGTTTTCCCAAGAAACTACCATATGATTTCTTTCATTTTTTATAAACTGAAAAAGGAATCGATTATTTCACAAATACGTTCCTAGATCAAAGTGACTCTTTTAGGTTTGCCTACACACATTTTTTTTAAAGTTATTCCATCAAGATGAATTAGTGAACGAGTCGCGACAATACGTTCCCTTGAACTCGAAACCAGTGAGTTAAATGTATTCTGCCACTCTGGGCCTCTGACTCCAGTATTACTTCTTTAGTAAACAAAAATGCTTTTATTCAAAATATGCTGTTTATGTTTTGTGTTCTTTTTAATTTACTATAGAAAAAAATGCAAAAGAGAAGTCAATTAAAAAAAATAAATAAAATAGTCAAATTAATTAATCATTTTGGGGGGAACGGGCTCCTTTGACCCCCCCTCCCTAAAATCCGCTACTGAGATCGTTTACTGAGCACCTCTATATGTCAGAGGCGTGAGGTTTATTTAGACACAACTCCCCCCCCCTCTCCTTCTTATAAAAATCCGACAGAAGAAAAATTTATTTTGAGCTGCACACCATTAAAAAATTCAAAAGTAAATCACATAAAAGGAAAATTTTCAAATTAATAAAGAAAACAAAAATGGAAGATTTTTTTTTTATTTATAGATATCACTCAGACTTTTACAAACTAGACCAGTGCCAGTGACTCACAGCTTGCGAAAGATGCTGACACTCATTAAAACGTATTTTTGTTAATCAATGAAGCAGCGCAAATGAACACTACTTGTCATTTTAGCCATGGAAAATAATGACGCTCAAAAAATAAATTTAGAAGATATCAAACAAATTCCTAGTGCCAAAGCTAGGAAGATACCTTTTCTCGCATGGAGTATGGGGGGGGGGGATAAACCTTCTTCTTTTATACTTTAATACTTTATAAAATTCTTTAATACTTTATAATATTAAGCGGGTTAGCTTTACCGTTTTCTATCTTTGTTCATCAAATTTACGTGCTTTTTTTTTTTTTGACTAATTCTCTTTGTATAATTTTCTTTTCTTTTCTTTTGTTCAAATTGATATTACTGATCTGCAAAATAACGCGTAATGTGTTAGGTTAATTAATATTCAGTATTTTTGCGCTTTTAAATGCTTAAAAAAAATTTTTAGATCGATTTGAATGCGTACTGAATTAATTTTTGATTGCTTTTAAAATCTTGTGTAGTGACATTTTACAGATAAATATAATTTAGCTTTTAATCTTATTCCACTTTTTGAAAATATTTTTTTTTTTTTTTTTTTTTGGAAAAGCTAACACTCGCACTTGGAAGGGTCACGTCTTCGTGGGGGTTTTGGACGCAGAAGTAAGAGCAGAGAAAAGTAATACAAATTAATAAATGAAAACTATAAAAATCTTTATTGTAATTGCTTTCAATTTTGTACTTTTTTCAATACGTTTTGTAGGACGGAAAAATGGAAATACGATTTTAAATTTAAAATTTTCGAGAATTTATTATTTCTTCAACACGTTTCTTCATTATTTTTCATTTTTTTTACAAAGTATTTTATTTATTTATTATTATTTTATTATTATTTATTGCTAACTAGAGATTCAAATAATTCAAAGCCCCTTCATTTTCTTTTAAACTTTAATTCTTAAAAATTACTCAGAATTCAAATCTAGATTTTTGATTTCAATAACCGTTTTTAATGCAGAAATTGACGCAGAGTGAAATGAAATAAATCAATACATGAAAAATAACATTCTATCCTCAAAGAACATAAAATCGTTTCAATTCGAAGAATAAAAAAAAAGAAAGAGCTTTTATCAAAAGCAAAACAATTTTACATAATTAATACGCAATTGTGATCGTTACTATAAAATATTTTTTGCAACAGAAGAATGAAAAACACAGTATATATATTTTTTCCTTTTCTCTCTCTCTCTTCTTTTCATCGTGCTGATAGCATTCAGCATTCTCGTCTTCTCTTTTTGGTGTACTAAAAATATTTTATTTGCTGTGGTAGATGTTGAACATTTGCTATGAGATACAATATAGTATGTACTTGCAGTTCAATAGTTTGTGCTTGGAGCCATCTTGAGAATGCTAGCGATGTTCTATACACGCACGTGCGTCCAGTACCAGAAGGAGATGGAAGCGGGGAGAGAGAATGAATCTTGACGTCATCGCGGCGGAGATAGGGAAACAAAGGGGGCGGGGCTAAGCGGGAGATTTTAAGAATTAATTAAAAAATAACTAACCACCCGATTGAACTGAAATTGGTGTCTATCGTCATAAAATAGCCTGAATTTTCATTTAAAAAAATTAAAAAAATGCATGCAGGTTCCTCATTGCCCCTGGGTAGACGGTAAGTAACCCCAATATTTGGTGTTTAAGCGCATTTCTCTTTTCTTTGACCATTCCACCAGGCAGAGAAAAAACTCTTTCCGATGAAACAAAAGTCGTCATCACTATCAAATACTTCGACACAACTTTTAACAGTTCGGAATTTTTACAGTTATAATATTCACTGTAGTAATATATAGGATTCTCCTAAAGTTTAAGAATTGGAGCCTTAGAATCGACTGTAGGTTCTGGCAACAGACTACCTGTGTCGAGTTCTTCCAATAGCTTTGACCTCTTCCTCAGCCTCCAGTTATCTTTTACCATCTTGTAATGATCCTTTCAAAAATCATCCTTTACACAGAAAAATCGATCTTTTTAAATGTGCGCAAATAAATGAAATTTTTGGAGCAATTCCATAAGTAAACTTAATTACCTAGCGAGAAAATTGGAGCAAATTTTACTATAATTTTCAATTTAACACAAAAACATCAACATCGAAACCAAAACATCGATGTTCCGAGAACATCGATGTTTCAAAAACATCGACATCGATGTCGCACCCCTAATTAGTAGGGCGATGTAACGAGCTCTTCTTTCTAGTCCGCGTCCCTCCCTATCTCCCGTCATGTTCAAGTTCCCTAACCCCAGCCAACGGCTGCACCATCTGATACCTAAATCTCATTCCTCTGGTCAAAACTGCCCGAGGAACTTGTACAAGTTTTAGATATAGATATTTGGATAACTAGAAAACAAGGTATTTGAATTTATATGACTTGCTCAGTAGAATATACTGGTGGTAAAAGTAAAAACTTGGATATACTACAAAACAGCGTGTAAATAAAATATTCGGTGTTTTGTAAGTGTTTCTGAAATTTAGCTTTTTGCGTAAAAACTTTACAGTTCTACTTCAAATTGATTCAATTCTTAGGAAATAGCAACTTAGTGGGTTGCACCTAAATGTGATTGTGTTAAAACGAAACTACCCTCTTTTAATATCGAAAAAATGTCCAAACGGGGTGCAGCGAAAAATTCTCGTTGCCCTTGCAATCACCATCAAGCGCGGATACAGATTGGGAGGAATTTTAGGAACCTATATTTAAAAAAAAATCATCTCAAACTCTATTGACCCCCTTCTAAACCAGAAGTTGGATTTGCCCTTCATTTTGTTTGAAAAACGGGATATCTGGCAAAAAGGTGGCGATTGGTTGGGGGGGGGGGGGAGACAACTAAACGCCATGAAACTTTTAGCGCAGCAAAAAATGAAAATAAGTATAAAATTAGGCTCTGGCTGATTTTGAGAATATCGAAACAGATAACTGGAAATTGATGATTGATGTAAGTCTAACAACTTGACTCACGTTTTTTCTGAGATTTTGATGAATTTTGTACGCAACTAATTTTTCCGAAGAAAAACTTAGACATGAATGGAGGCAGTGAGGATGTAAGTGACAAAATTAAAAATTTGGAAATAACCAGTTCACATGGTAGGTAGGTAGGTGAACCTCTCCTCTGTCTTGGGACAAGAGATGGTGCTAATAGCATTGGTAGTTGCTGCTATAGGGGAGACCGGGGTTAGTTGTTACACGGGGTAAGTTGTTACATTCGAGTTAACCGCCAGGAGAAACTGACTTTTCTTGCAGTAGATGATAGCACTCACCCATCTGCATTTCCTGACATTCCCTGGAAAGCTTGCAGTCAGTAGCATGGAGAGTTCTCAAGGAAAACGGTTTTTTGAGTCTGTGTGGAAGTAATTTTCTTTCAGTTGTTATTTTTCTATTTGTGACGAAGTCGTTGCAGATAACGAATTTTTTTCTACACCGCGTGAAAGCCTACATTTTTTGCTAATAAGCACGAAACTGATGTCCTCGGCTGGAAATGACTGAGCTGGCGGTGTATTTCACGTAAGTGCTAACATATTTAAAAGTTTTGTACAAAGATAAAATACTAGTAATATGTGCCAAGAACTAAAGTAACGCCGTATGGGGCAAGTTGGTACAAATTTGTTGGAGTTAGTTCTTACAAGTAACAACTTGCCCCATGCAATTTT
The DNA here is from genome assembly GCF_026930045.1 of Uloborus diversus. NCBI lineage: Eukaryota > Metazoa > Arthropoda > Arachnida > Araneae > Uloboridae > Uloborus > Uloborus diversus. The sequence continues at coordinate 12,093,551 of NC_072738.1, read as the reverse complement.
AATTTATTATTATGTTTTCTTTTTAAATGTGATATGTCGGGGGATTATAAAAACAAGACAGACAGGGGCAAAACACCTAAAGAAACATACCTGGATGTGACTAAAAAGTAATTGCAGGCAGTTCATTACAAAAGGTAGCCGATGAATTTCATGACACTAGAGAGATTCTGCAGTAAGATGAAAAATGCTAGTGGTGGTAAGCAGTATTACTGATCTGTGTTATTGCATGATTTAATTCACATAAAGTACTGTAGTTGGATGACGATAGTGATAATAATAATAATTCTGATCTCTTTCATTCTATGATTTAATTTATTGTTAATATGTATGGTTGATTAAATAATGATAATAATTACAACAATGATGATAATAATAAATAATGTATTATTCCAATGTAGGTCTTTCTCCAACGCTGCAGACAGTGCAGAAGTGAAGACGGTTCGAAAGCGGAAACCATAGGTCAGCGCCACATCAACAGATGCGCCAGTAAAAAATGTTTTGCTAGCCGAAGCTGGGAAACAAAATTCTGTGAAAAGGAAATTGTGTCTAACAGAGAAGAAATCAACAGGCACAAAGGCAAAAAAAAAAAAAAAAAAAAAAAGCGAAAAGGTGCGTCCAAACAGGGCGTTCTACGGATGAAGATGATGAAGACTGATTCTGCATAGAGTGCTCTAAACCGTACTCAGAATTCAAAAAAAAAAAAAAACCCAGCTAAGCGGCTTCAATGACGTAATTGTGACAAATGGGCACATGATCGATGTGCTAAGTTTAATGAATTATATCCTTGTAAAAATTGTAATTCGGACAATGATAATGATGATGATAGTTTATTAGAATAAGTCATTAATGAAGTAAAGCTGTAAAGTCAAAAAGGTTTTAATTTTTAACGTGTTTAAGAATTTTTAAAATTTCAGAGAATAAACCAGAAAATGTGTAATATTCAGTTCATTACTAAAATATATCTTATGTAACAACTAACCACATGTACTGTAACAACATGCCCCGTGGTGGGGAAAGTTGTTACAATCTACATCTATTCAAAAAACCTGAAATATTTTAGAGTAGTGGCTTCTAATCATTTTTTTAAAAATGTGTTATGAATGTTAAACAATCTAGATGCATTTTAAAATTTCACGCGTGTAAATAATTGAAATAGTTTAGCGTAAAAAAATATTGAAAAAAATTGTAACAACTAATCCTAGTCTCCCCTACAACATGATTTAGAAAAGAAATTCAATGAAAGCTTACCTAGGACCTTATCTTTAAACGCATTTTACTCAAAACTTGAAAATGTCCACTTGCATCCCTTTGCTTCTCACTGCCTCAATTAGACTTACATTATTTACCCCGAAGTATTTTGAGGTGTCACAAACACTTGATAGTAATTTTATTTAATAGTATGGCTTGTTTAAGTAAAAAAATTCATTTACTAATATCCAAACAATGAACACATAAACTAGAAGTAATTGCTTGTGTTAAATAATGTTTCGTAAACAGATATACAAAGTAATAGAAACAATTATGTTCTGAAAATTTTGACGTTTTGACTTTTTTTTTTTATAACTTCCCGTTTTGGTTTAAAAATTGGAAAATAAAATAAATGAATTCCTTAAAAAGTGGGGAGCGGTAGCCCTCTTGCCCCCCCCCCCCCCGAATCGCAGCTGGCAAGCGTACCTTTGATGAAAACTTCACAGTAACTATATAAATTTTATTTTTCATCAAATATCCACACTAGTCAATCTGACAAGTGCTTTAAGTACAAGTGAAACATTTATTATTGCGACAAGGTTATTGTTTACTCATAAAAAAGAAAAAAATTTCAATTGATGATGACAAATAAAAAAAAAGAAGTTACGCCCAGAACTAAATGAGCATACTTTCTCAGTTTCCAACTTCGACTTTTTACTATCTAATCTTCTTATTTCCGGAAGCTGCTGCAAAATTTTACTGTTTTTTTTTTTTTTTTTTGAATGTTTAAGCTTGTTGAATACGCGTCACTTGACATAACTTTTATTTTCGAGGCAGATCGTGCAAAGCCGGACGACGCACTTAGCGCTTTGATTAAAATTTGTAGCGTGAAGAAAATCATTGAGAGGAAAAATCTGTTGTCATTTTGTTTTCTCGAATATGATGAAATAAAATTCTGGCTTTTGTTTTGAGGCTTTTCCTGTTATCGGGGGATTTAAAAGTTTCCTTATTGGTTATTTTCCCAATCAATTTTACTGTTTTTTTACTTTCTTCTATATCTAATATATAGAAGAAAGTATTGGATTCGTGCAAATTTTCGAATTTCGAATTTTGACGGATTCGAACGTTTTGAGGTGTGCTGAGTCCATTTCGACTATTTTTGGAAAATGTCTGTCTGTCTGTGTGTGTGTATGTGTGTGTGTGTGTGAATGTGTGTGTGTATGTGTGTCACGTCTGTGTGTGACCAGTTTTTTGTGGCCGCTCTACAGCAAAAACTACCGCATGAAACCGAACGAAACTTGGTACACATATGTGCCCCTATGTGAACTTGTGCCCATTGGTTTTTGGCGCGAATTCCTCCAAGGGGGGTGGAGCAATGGGACGTTTTTTGAGTTACGCGTGATTGCTATTCCTCAGGAAGTAACTGGCGGAATCAAACAAAATTTGGTCCATATGTTGCCATTAACAGAAACAGATGCTGATTCAATTTTGGTGTCAATAACTTAAACGGGGGTTGTGCTATAGAACGTTTTTTGTCGTCAATTGTGACTGCTGTATCTCAAGAAATAATGAACGGAATGAAAGAAAAATTTATCGGCAAGTAGCCCTTAGTGGGTATAAGAGCTGATTTTATTTTGGTGTCAACAGCTAAAAAGGGGGTAGCGCAATCGCCCGTTCTTTTTTTCCATTGTGAGTGCCCTATCTCAAGAAGTAATGCTACGTTCTGGTTGAAATTTGGAATATATGTGAATCCATATGTAAACAGGCTTTGGTTCAATTTTGGCGCCAATCGCGCCAAGAGGTGCTGATTTATTTTTATTATCATTATTTTTTAGCGAATAAAAATAGTTTTATTAATGCAACAATAAGAAAGATAAATCGTAATAGATTATCGTCTGCGTATTTCTCGTGATTTTAATTGTATGGAAATGATCGGAAATATTATCTCAATGATTTAAAATTTTGAACTGTTGCCATCTTATGTTTGTTAACAAATAAAATATTTGTAATTAATTCAAGCAAGGCTTTTAAAATAACTTTCAATTTTCGCTCTTTGCTTTGCTTTATTATCAATAATTCAAATATTGGGATGGTCGTCAAGTTTTTGCATGTGTAATTTTGTTTTTGTTGGGAATATTGCTTCCTCGTCAAGCATGGGGAGGGATCAGAAAAAAAAAGAAAAATATAGAAGAAAGTTTCGTAATAGCCACAACATACTAGTTTTTTTTTTTTTTTTTTTTTTCAATCCTGATTGTTGAACACTTGTCACTTGAGATAACTTTTATTTTCGAGGTAGGCCATGCAAAGCCGGGCGAAGCAGCAAGTTTTATTATAAAACGCTCCTCAATGATGATATTTTCTCTCATAACATCGCGCCACGATGAACATTTTCTACGCATAATTGACAGTGGAAAGTTTCTTTTATCGCAATGAATCAACACGTGACATGCACCTGCGCATTCTCACTTCAACGACCCTCCGATTTGATGAAGTTATGAGTTCCTTCAACTACAGTTATAAGTTTCTCACTTCATATAGTGAACATTGCGAGGATCCTCCTTTTTCAGAAATATTCTAACTTGAGAGTTAGCATTAATCTTCAGCATGTTAACAGTTGCTGTTGTTTTTTATTATAATAAAACGAATTTAAAATTCACTGGTAGTAAAATGCAACTCAAATACTAATGAAAAAAAAAATACTTTTACGTCAACACTTAGTTCTCACAAGCAGTAGAACGAAGCTCAGTCCGAATTTACCTTCTGGGGAGGGGTCGAGGGGAGTGGGAAGAGTGGGTTGTAACCATAGAGTAGAGAGTAGGTATCCCAAGTATGGGGTATATATTTGGTGTAACAGTCCTTTGATATTTCTACATACAGGGTATTCTAAAAATGACTGATACATTTGAAAAATTAATAAAAACTAAACGGGTAGCGATAAAAATATACCGTTTGTTGCATTATGCTTGGGACAAGAGTAAATTTTAAGAGAAAGTTTCAAAATTAGTTACAATGTTCCTTAACAGGTGGCGCTGCAGGTATTCTAAAAGTTATAGAAGAAAACGCAGTCTGTGGCAAAAATCACAAAAATTGTGAACTCACAACTTACTAGGCTACCCAAAAATATTATCACACTTATTAAGCATAAAAATTCTGTGAAGAGGCAATGGCAAATTACCAAGGATCCTTCCATCAAACTGTCGTTGATTGACTCCAGAATGAAATGAAAGACCTCATCGCAAAGCACAGATCCAAATCATTTAATGATTATCTTGCCACACTTGATTACAATACTAATGCTTTTAATTCGTTTGTGCGAAAATTCACCCCTAAGAACCATGCCATCCCCACTCTTCGTGCAACCCATGGTTGACTAGTTTATATTACCACTGAAAAAGGCTGTGCTATCGCTAGCTCCCTTAAATACAATTTTTAAATGAATGCCACTGTTTATGATGAAACCATCTTCGCGGTCAAAAGCACAATCAACCAATACTATGAATACCCTCCTTCTACCCTCCACTCCCCTCAACAATTGTCACTCCACTGGGAGATCACCATTAAAAAACTCCCCACCAGGAAGGCTGGTGTAGAGGATAATATCAAAAACATTCATCTTCAGTATCTTCCGCTTAGTGCTATTTCTGCAATCACAAAAATTGCAAACAAAACATTTGGTTACTTTCCAAAGATTTGGAAAAATGCAATTGTTATCCCGATTCCAAAGCCGAATTCTGACCACTCCTTCCCACAAAATTATAGACCTATCAGTCTTCTCTCCTCCCTCTCCAAAGTTATTGAAAAAATCTTTCTCCACAAGATCAAAGATTATATTAGTGCAAATAACATTATGCCTAACTTCCAATTTGGTTTCAAAGAGAAACACTCTACCACACACCAACTCATTCGTATGATCAACAAAGCTTTCTCTGCTCAACGAAGTTTTCTTTGATATCAGCAAAGCTGTTGATCGTGTTTGGCACGACGGGCTGCTGTATAAGCTCATACAACTAAAATTCCCCAATTATCCCATCAATATTATCCATCTCTACCCTCACAAAAGCACATTTCAAGTAAAAATTCAAGACATTCTCTCCCCCAAACCAAATATCGAGGTCGGGGTCCCACAAGGGTCTGCCATTGGTCCAACACTCTACAATATTTTTACTTATGATTTTTCCTCCAATGACCAACACCTCACCTGCCTCTTCGCTGATGACACAAGTATCCTGGCCTGTGACCATAATAGGAACTTTACCCGTCATCGCCTCCAAAGATATGGCAATGTTACTCTTGGCTACCTCAAAAAATGGCGCATTGCCTTAAATCTAGACAAAACACAGACTATATGTTTCTCGAATTATGAGTTGAAAAACTATCCAAAACAAATTAATGTGGGTCCTGACTCTATCCCATACTCCAAATTGGTCAAATATCTTGGGATTCATTTTGACCGACGTCTCACTTTCACGACACATATTAACCATGTCATTAAAAAAGCTAGCACCAAAATTGGTTACTTAAATGGCCTCTTCAGTAAAAATAATACCCTCAGCACCAAGAACAGATTACTCCTTCCTCCAGGTTATTGGTTTCTCCTTTTTAATTTAGTGCTTATCTCGTCATTAAGGGATTTCGTCTTTTTCTTATTTTTCAAGATATTGTTTCATCCATTTTTTTCTTAGACTATAAACTTTAAAATATGCTTACTTTTACTTTTTCCCGACTTTTCTCTAGAGTGAAAAATAAATAGCATAAAATAAAAAATCTTTTGGCGCAGTGTAACCCTCAAGGGCTCTTGCGCCATTAAAATCAAATAAACCAACCAACCAAGAATCGACTCCTGCTATATACCACTATAATAAGGCCTGCCCTTGTATGTAGTTTCCCAGTTTGGGGCTATTCTGCTAAGTCAAACATTAAAAAATTTCAAACTATTCGAAATAGAATTTTTAGAAAAAATCTTCCGAGCCCCTTGGTTCGTGTCCAATAAGACGTTACACAATGACTTGGGATCTCATATATGACCTCCACCATATAATTGAGACTGCCACCGATTTTTCCACTAAATTAGAAACTCGTGCTAATCCGATCATTAAAGAGCAAGTTCACTACACATTCAGCTCAGGAGGTAAAAACTTACTTTCTGATGCTATGTTTATTTCTTATTCACTGTCATCCTATGCTTTCCTATAATACTAGGATTTATTTCCTGGTATGCTAGGACAGCTCTCAAGCTCGCACTTTCTCCATCGTAAGATGTGACTCTGGCAGTTGTGAGGCCCGTCTACCATTGTTCAACTTCACTCACTGAATTTGTATGTATATTGTATACTTATTTGTATTTATTTAATCCTGGCTTAGTATTTCAATTTTATCAATTATTTTACTCCAGATTTTTTCATTCATATTCTTCACCATTTCACGCTTGTATGCTCCCTCATGATGTACATATTGTAAATATTGTAAATAGAGTGGCCCTGAAACGACTCCTTTTTTATTTTTTTTTCCTTCCACAACCCCCCTCCCACCTCGTCCAAAGTCAATTCCATTCTTATCTTACTTCATACCAGGTAAAAGAGCTTCGCTCTGACCTAGAATATCTCATATCCGAATCCGTAAGGTCGCCAAAATGATCCACAACACCCCTCCCACCTCACCCAAAGTCAATTCCATTCATATCTTACTTTATGCCAGGTAAAAGAGCTTCGCTCTGATCTAGAATATCTCATATCCGTATCCGTAAGCTTGCCAAAATGATCGGAAAATTTAAAAAATCAATGCTGCCCGACTAGTTTTTATTGATTTTTCAAACATACCGCTCATTTTGGCGTTTACAGGCTTCGCTTTCTTTTATACCTTTTCAAATACCTGCAGCGCCATTTGTCGAGGAACATTGTGACTAATTTTTGAAGATTCTGTCTGAAAATTTACTGTTGTTCCAAGCATAATGCAACAAACGGTACATATGTGTCGCTGTCCATTTAGTTTTTATTGATATTTCAAATGTATCAGTCATTTTTGGAATACCCTGTACCTAAATTATAGAAATGAAGTTGCTTCTGGAGCACTTTGACGTGTGTAACTTAGAGCAGGAATTGAATTATCTCTGCAATGGTCTGTAATCTCCAGTGCATTCTTTGACAAGTGGAAATGACTTAGGGGTGGTGGTGAACAACGGGCTTTTCTTTTCTTTTCGTGAAAATATCTCGGTAGACTGCGTTACGAACTTCATGTCATGTGAAATCGTGTACCGCAATTTGCAATTACATGAATTCTTATTCGGGATTCGTGATGGAAGTGCCCTAAAAAAGACATTTTGATGTTCTCACCTTAAAGTGTGCGCTTTTTTTTCATAAATAGTGAAGAAATCAATAACTTAAAATCTGAGCTAAATAATTTCCTTAACAAGAACAAATATCGCCAATGGCTGACTCTGTGTTTCATTTTTCAATGTAGAACAATCCCTTTGCAAAGCATATAAGTACCACAAAATATCCGTTTCAAAAAAAAAAAAAAATCATTTCTAATTAAATTTTTATTACGTAGTTTAAATTAAACAACAGCAAAATTCCTGTTACAACGAACAAAATTTTCATTCCCTTGAAGTTTTACTGCAAAAAAAAAAGGTAACTTCAGGTTCGGCTCTATGAACTTTGTGCGCCACTACAACAAAATCTGTCGGGCCCCCTCCGCAGAGGCCAGCAGTGAATATTTTTAACGTTAACAAGTCTTTGTGCAAGGTTTTTCATTTTTTTTTTCAATTTCTTGGACCGTTGATTACTATAAGGACGTCCCCCCCCCCTCCCCCGAACTGTGGGGTCTGCGAATCCACAGATCTGGGCCAGGCTAAATTGTATTCAAACAAAGGTTAAGGATATTTGTTTGAACTGGACAAATGGTTTGAGTCTCACACCTGTCCAGTTCAAACTCATTGTCCAATTAAATGAGTTTGAACTGAACAGGTGTGTCTTTTCACTAATTCGCTTTTTACTCATGAAGCAGTTTTTTATCAACAGTATGGCGGCGCCTAAAAAATGAATACATTCTGGTCGATGAGAATTAATATAGGAAAAGAATCTAGTCTGTGCAGTAAAGATCAGTGCATATGATAGAGGAAGGTTGTCTACAATGGACCACATAGCAGTTTTCGTTTTTTTCTTTTCTTTTCTTTTTTTTTTAAGAAGGAAATCCAACTCAAATTTTACATTAATTGTAGGAACAGTTACTTACTATATTTCCCTTTTGATAAGAATATTCACTTGTATGATTAACATCTCTACATAGTATGAAATGAAGTCTCCAAAAAGGTCTGTTTGTGTGAACGCGCAAAAATCGAGAACTACCCGGCCAATTTCGTTGAAATTGCCACAGTATCTTTCTTTTAGCATCGGAAAGGTTTGTAGAATGTTTTTTGGGGCGAGTTACAAAAAATTTCGCGCGAAATTCAAAAATATAGTTTACAGCAGTGCTGGTTCCTGTTGTGAATACTTACGTATCGATTTAAAAAAAAAAGATGGGGCTTAACCCTGGGCGCGGGAAGGTTTTTGGTCAAAACCCCTAATGGAACCCTTAGTTTTAGCTCTACTGTCAATTCTAGTAAAATAATTTTTAAACATACAACAAGTGTTATTGACAAGCTTTACAACTCTCGGACGCGAACCACATAGTTATGAGTTTTCAGCATAATAAACTCTTTATAAAAGATCGTAAAATCTGGTTTAATTAATATTAATACGCAATGTAAAATTTCTGCATTCAGATGAATAGAACGAGAGAAATCAAACACATGAATTCGTGACGCCCTAGGGCGCTGCTAGACCGTGGAGCTCCGTGTACTTGAGGTATTGGCGGCATGGTAAATTCGCCACGGGTAAGAAGTGTGATGGCCAAAATGAAGAGAGTAGACATGCAGATGGTTTCCAAAATTCTCAAAAGGAGGCGGGTATTCCAAACGAAATCAAAAAGTTATGTCAGAAAATGAAAGAATACAAATTAGAAACAAATAGGAGTAACGAAAACAGTGAAGTAAATAATAATTGTGATATTCCATAGTCCCAGTTCTGTGAAATATGTTTTCTTGCAACATAGCGGGATAGAAATTATTGGGTTTGGTCCTCCACCCTGGTTTGTTTCTGATTTTGACTTATTTCCGTTTTTAACTACAAAAATATTAAATAAATAAAAGTCTCAAACCACACTTAGACGCTGTTTCATATTTGCCGCAACTACGATTTGCAGTTTGCGGAGTGTCTTGTCACATCCCCCCCCCCCCCCGAATTAAGTTTTGTTACCTTTAGAAACTAATTTTCTTATTAAACTAAAAAAAAATCTCATAAATAGACAGTGGCGTAACCATGAGGAGGGTCCATGGGGTCTGAACCCTTCCCGAAATTAGTAAGAAAATTAAAAAAATGAAGGACGCATAAAAACTACTTATTTGGCGACACCACCCATAATTTTGCCTTTTAAAGGGAAATTTAAACAAAGCAAGCCCTGAAGAAAGACTAAAAGTTTAATTAAAATTCAAAATAATCCACACACACCAAAAAAAAAAAAAGAAAGAAAACGTTTTCCGCAAGCTAAAAAAACCAGCTATGAAATAACGTGCAAAATCCCATTTCAAATACCCGCCAAATAAACTTAAAATGTTCCATTTACATGTAAAATAATCAGTTAAATAAATTTGCTAGTACAACCGCAACACGCGGAGGGAGATTAAAATCCTTGCATGGTGTAAGCTTCCAAATGAGGATTGGAATTCGCTTCATCACCGAGTTTTTAAATATTCTTTTCAGTTCAAGCTGTCATAGTTTCATAACAATGGCATTTGGTAAATTCTCATGACAAAATGTTGATTTGTTACAATATTCTTGGTTATCATTATGTATTTTGACAGAAATATTAGCTTGGAATTTACTTAGAATGATAAAGTAGTATCTCAGCGAAAGTTGGATAACTTCCATTCTTTAAAGCAAATTGTTGAAAATTAAAAATATTATGTTTGCCTTGGGAATTATTCAGTTTTTGATAAAATAGTTCCAAAGTTTTGTTTCAAAGCCACTGTTCGCGAAAAGTATTCGCAATTCAAGTCATATTGTCCTGATCATTTCATCATCTTTTGATTTCATTATCTAGATCTAAGAACTGACTGTTGGTAAATACGTTGTAACTTCCAGTGCATAACAAGCTTCGGTTTGTATAATTTTTAAACGGTTAACCTGCCGTTGTTCGAGTCGCTAGATTTCGTGACGATAATTCACGTTAGCGTTGCCCACCGAGTGTGGAGTGGACGCTTAACATGTAGGGGAAAGTGGGGCAGCGTGAAGTGGTTAGAAGATAACTGAGTTTTTTTTCAAAATGGGGAACAAATCGGATATTTCTTTCGAAAATTAAAAAACATTAGCAAGAACATTGTAGTTTAAATTAAAACTTACGTCGAAACAGTTTTTTTTTTCTTATTTTCATCAGTAAAACTGAGTCTTTAAAAAAAAAAATTGGAAACTGTCATCCTTTTTTTCATGGGGCAGAGTGAAAAATAAAATGCTTTTCTAATGAAATATTTTCTATTAGATTTTAAAACATATTTTTGATTGAAAGAATCAGTACATAAAAAGTTAAATGAATAAATGAAGAGAAAATGAAACAATAAAAAAACAATAAAATGAATAAATCAATTAATATATGAAGAAAAATAAATGAGAGAGAAAAAGAAGGAATGATTTCGAAAATAAGTGAATGAATGAATAAATATAGGTGAATTCCTATATGAAGGCGTATAAATGAATTAGTTAATAAATGAAAACGTAAGTGTATTAAATGGTTGAGTTAGTAAATGAAACAAACTATTTCACTTCACCTTTTCCTCTTTGCCCCGTATGTACTTGACTAATTGTACAATTTATTTAAAATACAAATAAGCTTAGTATTAACTAAATTAATACTGCATTGAATATTAGGACGTCTCAATCAATATTTAAAATGTTAATAACAAGAACTTTATCATTTTATAGTAACAAAACTAATTTTTGACCCACAACAAAATATTACAATATGAGTATCAATTTTTTAAAATTGCCTGTAGTACTAAATGCTTTAATCTTCGGCGGTATTTTTTTCCTGACTGGAATAGACTACATATGGTACTACGTAGTTAAAATAATACCAGATATATGTGGAGCTAAAATCAGAGTAAATATTTCACCATTTCACTTTGCCCCATGTTCCTCTACTTAGATTTTCTTGCTCCACTAGTTCTTGACGGAGCCGAACGGAGTGGAAGCGGGTATTATTTTCCCTTTCCAAGCAAAAACTCCATTTTGCATTGCTACCACCTCCCTGATGGCCACCTCCTTTCCCCCTTTTCTCCTTCCCACAGCCATCACAACGCAAGGCCTGCGTGCGCATTTAACATGACCGCCCGCGAAGGAGGTTTGTTTACATCTCATAATAGCTCTACTGTGAATAAAAATTTAGAATGCTTTAAATTCATTGAGAAAGCAGTTGACTTTTACATGAAATACTCTGATACATCTCTCAATTAAAAGTTTATATCGTTTGAATTTTAATATCGGCTCAAATAGTTCTTAAATAGTAAACTAAATTAAAATTTATGTTTAGACATATTAATAGAATTTTTTTTGTATGGGAAAAAGACAATATTCTTGAAATTTAATTCATAATGTAAAAGAAAGTACGAAATAAATTTTGTTTACTGTAAATTGTAAAACAAGTTGAGATAAACGGGAAGTACACATTTCTTATTCATAAAGGAAAAAATAGTTTGCATTTTTCTTACGAATGATTCAACCGTTTCGAATTTTTCGAAAATTTCAAAAGCATTTCATAGTTGCATCGGCTTAATAAAAATAATTCATAAATTGTCAAGGCCTGTAAAGCGTCAACACCATATCTGTGTCATACTTGGCGATATGTAACCAGACTCTCAGGACGCCAGTGGCGTTTTCTTTAGTGTACACTGACCATTTACAAAGTAAACTGAACAGTTAACTCTTAAGCTAATTCGCACAAATAAAGGCCTACATGCCTCGCCTAATGACGTGAATTCATTTTATCCAGCGCTAACCACAAACCAAATTCACAAAATTCCAAGGCACTTTTTAAATATTATTTATAATTATCCCGAAATAATATTTGAAATGAACAAGGATATAAAATGAACCATTTTAGAATAATCAGAATTCAAAAAAGTCGATTTTTTATGAAACCAAATGAAAACTTTTCGTTTTAATTTGAAAACTCGTGCGCTAGGGAACTGTGGTGAATCCTTAAAAAAACATTTAATTAGTCGATTATAATTAGTCGATACGTGAAGGTTCTTACCATTTCCTTAGATTCTTACTAGTGCTAAAGAGATGCAAAAAGGTATGCAAATAGAATTCCTGTCTAGTCATTGAATCCGTTAATTTTTATTAGTTTTAAAAATTTTAATCACTTTTTTCTGAATTTAGACACATATAAATATATTTTGCACTCGTTATTGGTAGTCCCCGTTCGCATTCCAAATCACAACTGTATCTGGCGATTCTCGAGGGCTTTCAAAGTCTTTGGGAGACCAACCTTCTTCTAACATAAGTGTGAGTCTCCAAATGAAAAAAGAAATGTCCTTCCGTGAACTGCACCGCCATCTACTGACGATTCCGGAAAATTCTATCCGAAATAGAAGAAACCGATAATCAGGATCATGAAACGCGAGAACTTAAGCCATCTTGACCATTTCGAATCTTTATAGAGATGGATTGAAGGTGGGGGGGGGGGGGGAGAGAAAGAGATACAGTATTCAACTTTAAAAATGGTCTGAAAGTCTTGAAGAATTATTACAATGTACCGACTAAAATGCTTCGAAAAACAATAACTGTTTGGGGGGGGGGGAATACAGTATTCAACTTTAAAAATGGTCTGAAAAACTTGTAGAATTATTGCAATGCATCTACTAAAATGCTTTAAAAAACAATAATAACTGTTTAACTGAGAAAAATTTAATTTTCTTTTCACCAATGTTCATAGAATAACAGTATTTGTCATCAATAAGTTACTAAAGAAGTACAGTATGCTTTCGATATCTCAGAAACCTTGATACGACAAAATAAAAATAGTTTTCCCCTTGATTTTGCGTAATGTTATTTTTCAATCTTACGTCGAAGAGTTTTTAATCAAAACCTTGTCGAAAAATTAAGAGAAAAAGAAGTAGGCGGAATACAGCGTTTTACGAATAGCTCATACTGTCCGCCTCTATTTTATCTTCTCTAAATATTTAATTTCAATTTTATTGGTTACTTTTGAATTACTCTAAATATAAAGATATTAAGATCAACTGCAACTTTTTAGTGTTTCAATCAAGAAACGATATACTTATTTTATTGCATACTTTTTAGCGCAAACCATGCTTATAGAAATAGTTTTTCTTTAGCATTTAAAAAAATAAAAAATAAATAAAGAAAAATAACTGTGACCCCCCCAGTTCCCCCAATTAAATCTAATTTGAATTCTGAAACTTTGAATTCAAATTATGTTTTTCGCAATCACGAGTTGCGACAAGACCCTACTCATTGGAGTTATTTTTCTAGAAATGGCTCCCTCCCCCAGGCTTTTCCCTCCTTCTGGTTGGTTACGTGTGTCAAGTTAAGTGTGTGTGTGTGTGTGTGTAGGCTTACGTGTGTGCACGTAGGTGTGTGTATGTATGTGTGTAAAGGCCGGCGCGTGTGTGTGTGAATGTGTATGAGCATGTGTGTGTTGGACATGGACGCCACCGCCCAGTAGAAGTGGATTCCGGGGGACAGTGCTCAGGACCAGAGCAGCCGCGCCTGCAGAAGACGGTGGGCGGTGCTGCTGCAGAGGTCCCTGGTTCAAGCTGAAAAAGGAACTACAACGCCAAGGGCGGTCAAGTGAGAACAATAAGCAATCGTGATTGCTCAAAAAAAAAGAAAAAGAAAAAAAAACACTTTTAAAAATATTTTATTTAAAAGTTTTTTGATTTTAAAATTTATTTAAAACGAAAATTTTTGAAAGTTCAAACATGCTTTCTCGTTACCTATCCTTATTTAAAAAAAAATATATGAACGAAAAAGCGGTATGGACTTCAGTTTTAATATAAATGTATTGCGCAAAAAGAGAGATTGACAATTCATCTACTCATTGTTTATGGACACAATAAAAAAGCGGAAGTGTTTTAAATTTATAATTACTATTATTTTTCATTGTTTCTGGGTAATATTCAGGACTAGAAATTCCAAGACTTTTAGAATCTTCATTCCTTCCTAACGACTGCAGGGCTCACCATTTTATGTTTTCAAATCACAGTTAGATCATAAAAAAGCAATAAATTCTGCAACGGTTATCAAAAAACCAACTTATGTTGTATTGAAAAACGACAAAAAGGCAACAGATGAAAGTCAGTCCAGTCCACTGATCTGAACTGTCCAGTCAGTCATCTATTCTATGTTGGAAGTATTCGCGCTGAAGTAACAATCTATACGACGCATGCGCCACATGAGAATTCGAACTGCCTGTAGCGTCATAAAGTCAGTACTCTTTTAGTGCATGCATAAAATTACAACTGGTTTTTTCAGCAACACTCGCAGTTCATAATGAACGGGTAATAGATTTCATGAGCCATCGAGAAAGATTATTTTTGCGACATCAAAAAGGAAAGGAATGATGTTCACCTACTTACTACGATACTACATCGGTGTCCGGACGAGAAAAGGGCCGAGTATCTACGACGCATGCGTCGTAAGGAATTTGGACTGTCTGCAAGGATTAGAAACTAGCTTGTGGCGCAACATGGAATAATAAGATCCCTCCTATGGATTGCAGAACGGGACTTCAATATCGGTATTTTAAAAACCTTATCCCGGAATCCTGGTATTTGAAACTCTAAAAAAAAATGCTTGAACACATATTATTTTACTGCCATATTTCATAATTTTGTACAAAAATGATACTATTTATGAAAATATATTGTGAACAATGTATTGTGTAAAATGAAGGAACAAATGTCATAATAAAAAATCAGTAACAATAAAAATAATAATGCATCTATTGAATTGTCTCCAAGAATGGAACTCATTTTAGTGCTCAACTTTCCTACAGGTGAAAATTTTCTTTCCGAATTCACGCAGGTCAGTGGTACTGTTAACAATGCGCGATACACTTCCTTTAATTGACTAAACGTTCTTCGTCTTCAAATAATTCGGTCTCTTGTCGGTGGTTTTTTTTTTTTTTTTTTTTAATTGTATGTATTATTACAACTTAAAAAATATGTTTAGCTAGTTTTAATTTATTTCCAAGAGACAATACTGTTCCAATAATAGCATCATTTTCTCTTGAGCAGGAGAGGTTTGTGTTTGCTTTTTATTAGTCCTTTAGTTTGAAATTTACGATAACTTCGCTAAATTTGATCATGTTAGTTTCTCTTATTCGTTTTCTTTTCTAAGTTCTTTGCAATTAAAATTATGTACATATCTGAATATATGTTTCAATCGATTATGCAAATTTTTAAGGCACTTTATAAATAAAAAAATATATTGCCAAGTGTAAAACAAATAGCGAGTCATGACAGCTAATCAAAACCGGTGGCAACACATTACCATTTGTTATGCTGATAAGAACTTTTTTATTCTCAAAATTTAGTACAATTGAGACAAATAATTTAAGTCTGGACAGGTTATGTTTGAACGAAAGCCGATACACTTTATAAATACGCTCAGTTACTATTTCAACTGGGAGCTAAAAAATTTTTTTCACAACAGTGACAAGTCACTTCCTGGGCGGATATGAACAATTCCGAAGATGAAATGGATGTCATCACCCCAGAACAATATGACTCACCCCTGTCTTACAGTAAGGTTACTGAAATCATAAAAGATGCCAAGGATATGTTCAAGTATTCAGATGTCTACTTCCCTGACGGTGAAGATGAAACTCTCCAGGAGATTCTCCAACTCTTAGGGCAGGACGAGATTCCGGACGCTCAAGTGGCGGAGTCCCTGGTGAGTCATGCTTTGACTGATAGGATCAAATTCCTCCCCTTTGAGAAATTTTTCCATATTTCTGACTACTTAACTGCTCAGGATTTCAAATTACCCAGAAAATTCTGCAAAGGGCCCTCGCCCGTAATGTCTGCGCCGATAACTTAGGATAATAAATTCTCCACCCTCCCCCAAGTTTCGACCCAACATTCAAACAATCAGGAACCTACCTCTGCCTCAGATACAGATACAGATAGGAATTTATATGGGCCAGAGCGGAGCTCTTTTACCCTGTATGAGGGAAAGTCATGAAGGAGTTGATTTGAAATGGTGTGAGGGGGGGGGGGATGGAGTAGAAAAAAAAAGGAATCTTTTTAGGGCCACACTATATACATATTTACAGTAGGGTGCATCATTTGCCCAACTAGTCTAAAATTGTTTTGTCCCTAATTTAAAAATGTTCTCATACCACTAGATAGTATTAATGTGAATTTTTATGAAAATCAAAATTGATTTAGGTATCCCACCTCAAGCAAGAAGTTTCTTTTTTAAGGTAAATGAACAATTATAACATGAAAAGTGACTCAAAGTGTAATAATGGGAAATCATTTTTAAATTACTTAATTTACATTGTACTTGTGTTGACTTCTCAACTGTTACCATTTTTTCAGTAACTTTCTGTAACATCTTTTGTAACTGTAAGTTTAGGTTCACTATTTGTTTTCAACTTTCTACCATTTTCTTCTATCATACAACTGCTAATGCTAGTTCTTTACGTTTTCTTCTTGTTATTCTATGCATATGTGTTGTAAACCACTTAAATAAGTTGATCTATTCTGTTTTAATTCATAAGATCCATGAATTTTTGAAAGTAACATATTTTGAAATCTTTCAATAAACACGAGTAAATCAGCTGTTGTTGAATCAGTGACATTTTCTCCCCAAACAAAGCTTTGTTCATCTGTACAAAAGGTAAAAGTTAAAACCAGACAATCTTCAATGGTATTTGGACTTGGAACAACTCAAGAGGACTTGGAATTTAAGGGCTCACGTTTACCCACTAGCTTGCAAGTGCTTCGCTGCTTGATGTATCTGAGAAAGGTGCCGATCAGAATCTTACCAAATGGGAGTCTTCAAAACTTGTTTTGTCAAAAATATCTGATTTCTATGCGAAAGCAAACATTCCAATGACTACTAAACGTAAATCCTGTGAGAAAATACTAAAACTTCATGAAAACAACACAAAATTAAAAGCAATTCCTCTTCAAAGAAGAAATACAGCAAATTCCATTAATAAAGTAAAGAAAATGGAAGAAGAATTAGCTAAAACATTTTCATTATGGCCTAAAAATGTAGAATACCTTATAAAAAAATCCAGAAGATTTAGTTTTTCTTCAATCTATGAAAAGTGATCATCTAACAACCTTTGGCTCACTCGATAAAATATTACACCAAAACCTTAAGTGTCAGGAAATGCGTGAAATATCAAAAGCAGCATTTTGTGAAAAAATAGCCAAGGAAACAAGGAACTTCAATACAAGTTTTAATTCAGCTATTATTGATGAAATTGAAAGAGATGAAAATAGTGATACAAGTGATGAGACAGATTTATAATGCTCATAATACCAGAAATCATCATCGTACAACACGAACTGGTTCATATGCTTTTATTCCGCATGATACTATAAAACGACCTGATGTTTATATCATTAGCAACACGTTTAAAATGACACCAGCACAGCAAGCTTCATACACTAAAATTTTTAATAGCAGAAGCTGGTGGTGAATCATCCATAATTTCAGCGTCATATGCAACAACAGACAGAGCAAGACAATCAAGTGTCAGAGACATAGTCAAAGCTTGTAAGGAGCAATGGAATGGTTTTGATTTTGCAACTTTGCACTGGGATTCTTAACTCTTACCAACTTTAACAAATCAAAATATTGCAAAAGAAAGGCTTGCAGTTATAGTGGGTAATTCATATGAAGTTAATCTTCTTGGTGTACCAGTATATCCAATAGGAACAGACAAAAAAAAAACTTAGTTTTCATTGCTAATTTAACAACTAATTTGCTAAATTCACGGAACTGTTCTGACTCAATAGTTAATATGTCGTTTGTCACAACTGCTTCTAATACAGGACATATAATTGCAGCATGTGTAGCTATTCAACAGCGTTTGGGTAAAGCTCTCCTGTGGTCAGCTAGCCGTCACCACATTGGAGAAATTATATTGTCACATGTGTTTGACGATTTAAAAATTGAAGCATCGAAGTCACCAGACATATTTGTTTAAAAGATTTCGCAAACATTATACATTACTGCAGTTTGTGGAAGAGAGTGACGCTGCTATACCTATAAATTTATCCAAATTTGATGACAGTTCATTCAGTGAGTCCGCAAGAATTGACGAGTGCAAAAACAATGTTATCAAATTAGCTAAATCAAATGTTGTGTTTTGCAGAGGTGACTACTTAGAATTTGTTCAACTTTGCTTTTTATTCTCAGTAAACGATCCAAATGAGATAACTGCAGCAGACTTTAAATGTCCAGCAGCTTTATATAAAGCAGATGGCAAAATTAATTTATTCAATCAAAATTTGCTTATTTCAACACCAAATCCAAGAACTACCAACTGGAACAATTGCTACGCATCAACAAGTTTTAAAATTTAGAAATTTTGTTAATTTTGTCACTTTGGTATATAGTTCATGGTGGATGATGTGCACTTCTGTCTTCGATGCACCATGGAATGACTCGCAATTCTTTCATTTACTTATAAAATATAGTATTATTAATTCAGAAATTTCTGAAAGTGCAATTAATGCTTTTAAAAATCACCTTTGGTATCTGACAGAAGAAATTGTACCTCTAGCACTATGGAATGATAAAGTGCCTGAAGCAGACCGACGTGCTCTTGCTGAAAGTATATTAGCCATTAGACCAGCTAATCTTTCTAATACAAAACACAGATTTGGTATGGGATTTGGAAAACCAGTTTCCAACAGAAATTCATTTTTCACCAACACTGTCTGATTTTGTTGGCATTGATTCCTGATTTTTATTTTTAATTTTGAAGTTAGATTCAGAATTCAATGTAATATTATGAAATATACAATAAATTGGCTTCAATAAATCAAATAATATTTATCAACAATTAAATAAATGCAAAAAATTGCTTAATGTGTTATTTTTCTGAGTTTTCATAACTTTCAATTGTCAGGTGGCACACATAGATATTGTTCAAAGTGGGAAAAATTTCACACAAATTATTAATTTTGTATGTAGAACAAAAGTAGCTTAAGGACAAAGCATTTGTAAACGAAAAAAAAAAAAATTGATGGGGCGGATGATGCACCCTAATTTACAGGGATTACATAATTGAAATGACAGGAGAATTGGATAGTCTGGAATATGATAAGAACTGAGTATATACAAGTATTTACATGGAATGTAGTCATAGAAAAAAAAACGAAACACTCGATCGTACTCAAAGACTATTGACACTAGAGACACGTGTAAGGTGTCATTGTTTCAGGAATAAAAAGTTCTATATAATTATGGTAAAAAATTGTTGTTAAGGGGTCGTCTTCATATTAAAACGAGCATCAACTTCAAATTTTTCAATAAGAACCCCCCTTTTTTTATCACATATTTGTGATCAGCATCCTTTTTTAACTTTGTATACAAAGTTTTGTTTAATTCGATCCAGCCGTTACTTCAGAATCGAGTTTTGAAAAACTCCTCTCGTAATGTTAAAACGTATTTTGATATTTTTACTCATAGCACAAAAACTATATTAGGCACGGCAAAGATTGTTTTTTTATATCAAAATATGAATCAACCCAATAGTAAAAACATAATTTACAATACCTAAAAAGTAATTTTAGTTTTTTTATGAATTATTTTAATATTTTTTGAAAAAAATATGATCTGAAACCATATTAAATTTTAACAGAAAAACAATCTTGAAGAGCTTTTATGTGGGAATCCAAAATTTTAGCTCGAAATATTCAGTAGTTTTTGCGCTAAGCTTAAAAAAAAAAATTTTCTACTTTAGGGGACCGTATACTTTTTTAAAACAGAAATTATGAAAGTTGGTTTCTTCGCAAAAAAAGAAAAAAATTGTTCAACAAAATAAGCAAACCAATTATAACGTGGATTTTTTACATTAGAGTTCGTCTATGAATTTTTTAAATGCATAAATTTATTCGCTGTCTCTGCAGAAGAACAACACAATATTGCAACCGTCAGTTTTTTTTGTGGATATCGTTCAGACGTCAATGTGTAAATAATGCGAAACACTACTTCATTGTCTATTAAAAGAATATTTTGTAGAACTTTTTAAATTTAAAGCTACACTTAAAATACTTCTGTTTTTTTTTTCTTTCTGCGTTTAGCCATTGCCTTTTGTAAAACAATAACTCAAATAAATAAATAAATAAACATGCACAATTTTTTCACAGAAACATACAACAAAACCTCATTGTCTTGCTAGTCATGTTGCAATAGACACTGAGAATTAATGGCTCTTTCCGGTGATAATTTACTAAAAGGAAAAATTATTGCCTTGCCTAAATCGGGAAAAAGTACTCGAAAAATAGCCGGCAGTGTGAAGTTTCGCCTTTAACAGTATCCAGATGGGTCAAAAAGTAATATTTGCTCTTAGATAAGTTTACAGGTTTTTAGGAATTATTAATTTTTTTTTTGTATAGTGTTTGAACAATTTTCAATGTGTTAAGATGTAGGAGAGGAAATGTCAGTCGCAATAGTGGGCCGCGTGCTTTGAGCTGTATTCTGCACAAAAGTAGTAGTTGTAACTAATTGTGAACTTTTTTTTTTTTTGACTTCGTCAAAGATTTAACAAAACATTAAGTTGCGTGTTAGATTAAGTTGAGTTTTTGTCTATTCTTAATTATAATTAAAACTTATTTTTCTATTTACTTTCTCGGTCATTGTCCGTGCATTTCCATTAAAATCATTCTCGCAAGAGAAAGATAAAATGTCAAATTATTTTCCTTTTTGAATAACATGGAAATATATCGACGAAAAAAGAGTTACATAATAAATTATTGTTATCAACTACTAGATGCCTATCTTATTAAATGCATGTTTCTCAGAATACAATATCTGAATATTCGGCTCCAACTTTATGACATAGGAATTAATTCTACTTTCTGATCTCAATCTTTAAGCAAACAACGGGCCACACGCACCAGCTTCCAGGACTCAATGTGACCCACGTCTCTACTGTGATATAATAGCGGTTTGATTATCCCATTCAATGACTGCTGTTGGTCCTAATAATGAGCACAACAGTCTTGAACTGAATTTAACCGAGCAACGAAGCAGGTGTGATGTCATTGAAGCTGAGAGTGCCTAAAAACTGGTGGATGAAGAAAATTTATCCGACCAGTGAGATGCCGTAAATATACAGCAGATTAATTTACTTTACCTACCAGTTTATTCAAACTCTCAGCTTCAATAAGGTGACTTCTGCAACCCGCACACTTAGTTCCGATCTCAGTCTGACATGTCTACAACGAGGAAGAAGTTGTAGCCTCTGGAAAGATCAACCCGCCTGTCGGGTATGCCGCGTATAGTATTGCTATAGGTGCGCCAGCCTGATACTAGAGAAAATGTTAGTTTGCAGGTATCTAGTGCGCGAAAAAAAATCAAATAATGCTAAGTTTTGTTTGTAATGTTACAAAATCGGAGAAATGACAAGAAGTCAGATTTCGGTTCACCTTGGTTTAAGCGAAAATAACATTTGTCTTTTTAAATTACGGGTTGGACCATCTCGAATCACGTTGCTAGAAACAGCATTAGGAAATTACTTTCCTAAATTGCTTTTAAGAGCCATTACATGTTTAACTAAAACCGCCGTTTTTTTAATAATACCACGCATTATGATCTTTCTCATCAAATTTGGATTTGAAACAAATTCTCTTTTTTTGATTACAAAAAGCCGCTAGAACAATTACTGTGTTTGTCCACTGTGTTAATTCAAATAACCAAATTTTTCCCAAATAAAGTTCGAGTATGGAGTATGAACTGTTTGCTCATTAATGGGTATTTATATTCTCCTGTTTCTGTTTTATTTTTTAGATTGATACTTCGTTCATTTTATGTATTCAGAGAAAATTTTCACGGAATAAATGGACCTTGCTTCGCTCGCGTCTCCAATCTATTTAATGCTGCGTCCTCCCACGTAGTGCGGTATATTTTTTATATTTTTACGTGCGATGACCCAAACTTATGCCGATGTTCTGCGAAATTAAAAACGCGCAATTCCATTTTACATCAAAAGACTTTCTATTCATTCCAAAATAAACCTGCAACATAGATGCAATACAATTATCAAACATATTCACATCATCTTTCTAGGTATAAGGTTGGATATTTACATTTCTATGAGACTAATTTGCTTAATATAAGCAATCCAATAGGTTCATATTAAAAAAGGAAAAAAGTTCCATTACTTTTAATTTTTCATTATTTGATTTACTAAACAACGATCTATACGATGGATGAGCCAAACCCCATACGTCTTTCTTGGGTTAATCCAGATAAACAAAAATCAGTAAATATTTTAACTTTTTTTCCAAAAAAAAAAGTTTTCGACCGTAAATCGCTTTTTGCCACAACATAATCGGCTAAAAAGTATCGAATTTTGGAAAAAAAAAAAAAAAGAGAACTTCATGAATTGAGATGAATAATCTCGATTTTTTTTTGCTTACATTCCATTTAAGCCGTGACCTTGAAAGAAGCGTTTTCAATGTGGAGACGGTCCCTAAAACGTTTTTCGTTAATAACTCCTGATCTACTGCACGGAATGCAGTGAAATTTCGTACCCTGGCTGTATTTTGCGGTCTAAACATAATTATGTAGCAAAAATTAGGGGTTCCTATTTGAAAATCAAGAGTTGGTGCTCGTTTTGCTTTGTATATGGTCCCTTATCAAAATTTTACCTACGTAGTTTTAAAGAAGACTTTAAACCAAGGCGGATGACACCTTTCTTTCCTTTCTAGCATGTATAATGGCCGAATAATTAAAAGTGTTTCGTTTTTTTTTCTATGACTGTACAAGTGGAATGAAAACTGATAGGCCTAGTCCTATCAGTGCCGAGAATGAAAAGAAGCTTAGGCAAAACCTAAACAAACAAGAATCATCAACAGATGAACATAGCATCCGACGGCATATTTTTGCCGCCAGAATTAAATGTGAAGAAGATTTGATCGAAGATCAGTGGGTTATCGTGATAACCAAGTTTGGTGAAGAAGTTTGTGGTGGTGTCAACAATATAGTTTTTGATGTAAGATATCCCCGAGTCCTTATGCAGGGTTTTATTGGAGACGAACCATGGAGGTCTAAAAATTCTCCTGAGAATTTTATTTTGGAGAGTTTGAATTTTTTTGATGTTACTAGCAGCTGCATATCCCCAGCAGGGGATACTGTATATGAGAGCAGAGCGAATGATCGAGGTGTAAAGTAGTAGTCTGCTTTTAGTGTTCAGTGAGTTATTTTTATTAAGGAGAGCGTATAAATAGCCCACTTTGACATTGGCCTTTTTGATAACTTGTTCAATGTGATAATTGAACCTGAGCCGTCTGTCAAGATAGACGCCTAAGTACTTGACATTCTTAGAGTATGGGATAGTGTCTTTTCCCACCATGATTTTCTTGGGATAATTTTTGATGTTGTTAGGTGAGAAGCAAATTGCTTGTGTTTTGTCAGTGTTGATGGCTATACGCCATTTGTTTAGGTACTGAGTAATGATGTTGACATATTTTTGGAGACGATGCCTAGCGAAACCTTTGCAGTAGTCGGTTGTCATGATGCTGGTATCGTCTGCGAAAAGGCAAGTGAGATGGTCCTCATTAGAGGGGAAGTCATGGATAAAAATATTGCAGAGGGTGGGTCCCAGGGCACTACCTTGTGGTACACTAGCCCTGATAGTGTGTTTATCAGAGAAACTGTCGAGAATTTTCACTTGGAAGGTACGATTGTTGAGGTAATGATTCAGAATATGAATAATGTAATTTGGGAATTTTAGATTGAAGAGTTTGAATAAGAGTCCTTCATGCCAGACTCTGTCAAAAGCCTTGCTAATGTCAAAGAAGACTCCCACCGTAAATTTGTTATTATTATTATTGTTTTGGATATAGTTGACCATACGGATAAGTTGGTGGGTGGTGGAATGTTTTTCCTTAAATCCAAACTGGAAGCTGGGGATGATGTTGTTTGAGTTAATGAAAT
Source organism: Uloborus diversus (assembly GCF_026930045.1). Lineage (NCBI taxonomy): Eukaryota > Metazoa > Arthropoda > Arachnida > Araneae > Uloboridae > Uloborus > Uloborus diversus. The sequence goes on along the minus strand of NC_072738.1, from coordinate 12,069,117 downwards.
CTTTGATTTTTTTAAGAAGGACTTTCTCCACTAATTTGGAGATGGAGGAAAGTAGACTGATTGGATGGTAATTTTGTGGGTAAGAGTGTTCAGTGTTGGGCTTGGGGATAGGAATAACAATTGCATTCTTCCAATAGTTCGGGAAATATCCAAGTCCGAAGATCTTATTGATGATTTTGGTGAGATGCGTAATAGCATTAAGTGGGAGATGTTGAAGGTGGATATTTTTAATATTATCTTCACCACCAGTCTTCCTGGTGGGGAGGTCCTTAATAGTGATCATAATTTCAAGAGGGGTAATAATTGGAATGGTATCACCAGGGGGAGGGGGATTCTCAAGGAATTCCTTGATAGTGTTACTAATCAGAGTATTGTTGTTCCCAGCATCATCTTGAGGGTTGGGATAAAAAAAAATTTCCAAGGTGCTAGCAATTAAATTAGCTTTATCAGGGTTTGTATAGACAAGCTCGTTATCAGAGATCTGAAGGGCGGGGATAACTTGCTTCTTAGTAGTGAATTTACGAACCAGCGAAAAGAAAGCCTTGGTATTGTTTTCCAGGGAGTCAAGGTAGTAATTGAAGGTTTTAGTTTTGTACTTGTCAGTCAGTGTTTTTATTTCTTTTTGGAGATTGCTAAGTACAGTTTTAAGAGCAGGGTCTTTGGAGTTATGCCAGTGTTTTTTTATTCAATTTTTATGTTTAATGATGGAGATAATATCAGCAGGGAGCCTAGTGTGATTTTTGTGGATAATTTTCGTGGTGGTGGACCTATCCAGTGAAAATTGGATGTTCTCAGTGAATGTCTTGATACAAGTTTCAATGTCGTTGGTATTATGGATGGAAGGATTACCTTGGATCTTGTCATGAAGGATGGTAGTAAAGGAGTTCCAATTGGTAGTGCGAATTGTAATCGAATCAGTGGAAGGGCGATGTAAGAGTCCAAAATCCAATAGAATGGGGCAATGGTCGGAGCTAAGCTCCGTAACCGCAGTAATATGGGCAACATTTAGAATATTCTTGAGCAGTGCAAAGTCAATTGTAGAGTTGGAAGAATTCCCAAAGTGAGTGGGAGTGTCAGGGGCAAAAATGTCAACACTGTGATTAACAGTGTAAGTAAGCAACTTATCGCCGTTGGAGTTAGGAAGGCCGTCAGACCAGACCTGGTTCTTGCAATTAAAATCACCAATCAAAATGGTGGATGGACTGAGCATGAAAATATTGTCAAAATCCGAATCGATGAATGGCCTATTAGGAGGGAAGTAAATAGATGAAATAGTGATATTAGAGTTGTCAAGTGAACAAATAATCGTGGTATTCTCGAAGCTGGAGGTGAGGACTGGGCGAACATAATGTCTGATACCCAGCTTAACAAAAATCGCAGTACCGCCACCACGATTTGTGGTGCGGTCAACACGATGACAAATATAATTGGGAAAGAAGACCCTCTGAGAACCATTCAGGTGGGTCTCCTGGACGTAAAAAATATCAGGAGAGTGCGCAATAAGGAAATCCGCGACCTCCCCTCTTTTAGAGAAGAGGCCGTTTGCATTCCAAGAACAAATAGAAAATTTGGGAACACTAGCCATGGGCAAAAGTAGTGCTGAGAGTAGACAAATCCCTCATTAGAATTTCCATTCCTTTAAGAATGTTATTGATGAGGGAGGGAATATTTTGAAAGTGTTTCAGTAGCTTTATAACGTCATGAATTTCATTTGGTTTATTTTCAGTATATTCTTGAGGGCTATGAGCAGTGGTGGTAGTTTTTAGCATCTCAGAGTAACTTGGGAGTATGTTTTGATTGTTGACAGCATTGAGTGGATTATGAGTGGGATTGGTAGGGTGATCCCTATTAGGTGGTCGTTTAGGGCAGCCCCTGTAGTTGGCAGTGTGATCACCACTGCAATTGGCGCATTTGGCCGGAGTATCCTTGGGTTTAGTGCAATCCTTAGTAGGGTGCGATTGTGCACATTTTAGGCATTTGAACTGTTTGTTACAGTTATTGCTGGAGTGACCAAATTCCTGGCATCTGTAACATTGTGTGGGGGAGGACTTGAGTCGCAAGGATTCCACTTTGATGTGGAAGAATCCGAGGAAATTTACGTTGTAGATTCTATTGTTGTCCTCTGTACGAGGTAAATTAATAAGGAAGAGTGGGAGAGGCTTTCTATCACGACCATGCATTTGTGTGATTTTGTCAGGGTGAAGGCCTATTTCTGCCAACTTATCCTTTATAAATGATGGGTCCGTGTCTCCAGGGAGACCTCTAATGACCACTTTGAGACATTTTTCACCGCTGAGGGTGTAAGTGTGGAGTGGGATATCTGAGTCGTTGAGGTGTCTGACAATTATTCTGTATGCCTCATCTGTGGGAGGATTTATAATATATTTAGTACAGTCATAGAAAAAAAAACGAAACACTTTAAATTATTCGACCATTATACATGCTAGAAAGGAAAGAAAGGTGTCATCCGACTTGGTTTAAAGTCTTCCTTAAAACTACGTAGGTAAAATTTTGATAAGGGACCATATACAAAGCAAAACGAGCAACAACTCTTGATTTCCAAAGGGAACCCCTATTTTTTGCTACATAATTATGTTTAGACCGCAAAATACAGCCAGGGTACGAAATTTCACTGCATTCCGTGCAGCAGAACAGGAGTTATTAACGAAAAACGTTTTAGGGACCGTCACCACATTGAAAACGCTTCTTTCAAGGTCATGGCTTATCAAGTAACGGAATGTAAATAAAGAAAAGATCGAGATTATCTAGTTCAATTCATGATTTTTTGAAATTCTCTCTTTTTTCCGTAATTCGATACTTTTTGGGCCGATAATGTTGCGCCAAAAAGCGTTTTACGGTCGAAAACTTTTTTTTTTTTTGAAAAAAAAGTTAAAATATTTACAGATTTTTGTCTATCAGGATTAAGAATGACGGACCGGGTTTGATTGGTCCATCGTATAGATCGTTGTTTAGTAAATCGAATAAATACAAATTAAAATTAATGGAACTTTTTGCCTTTTCTAATATGAACCTATTGGATTGCTTATATAATCATTCAGCAAATTAGCCTCAAAGAAATGTAAATATCAAACCTTATACCCCTAGAATCATGATGTGAATATGTTTGATAAATGTATTGCACCTATGTTACAGGTTTATTTTGGAATAAATAGAAAGTCTTTTGATGTCAAATGGAATTGCGCGTTTTTAATTTCGCAGAACATCGGCAGAAGTTTGGGCCATTGCACACAAAAATACAAAAAATATACCGCACAACGTGGGAAGACGCAGCATTAAATAGATTGGAGACACGAGCGAAGCAAGGTTTATTTATTCCGTGAAAATTTGCTCTATATACATAAAATGAACGAAGTATCAATCTGAAAAATAAAACAGAAACAGGAGAATATAAATACCCATTAATGAGCAAACTGTTCATACTCGAACTTTATTTGGTAAAAATTTGGTTATATGAATTAACACAGTGGACAAACACGGTAATTGTTCTAGCGACTTTTTTGTAATCAAGAAAAAAAAAAGAGAATTTGTTTCAAATTTAAATTTGATGCGGAAGATCATAATGCGTGGTAATATTAAAAAAACATAACACAACTAGCGGTTTTAGTTAGACATGTGATGACTCTTAAAAGCAATTTTGGAAAGTAATTTCCCAATGCTATTTCTAGCAACGAGATTCGAGATGGTCCAACCCGTAATTTAAAAAGACAAAAGTTATTTTATCTTGAACCAAGGTGAACCGAAATCAGACTTCTTGTCATTTCTCCAATTTTGTAACTTAGCACATGCAAACAAAGCTTAGTATTATTTGATTTTGTTTCGCGTACAATATACTTGCAAATGAACATTTCCTATAGTGTGAGGCTACAGGCTAGCGCACCTATAGCAATACTACACGAGGCATACCCGACAGATGAGTTTTATCTATCCAGAGTCTCCAATTTCGTCCTTGCTACGGATTTCGTACACTGGAATCGAAACTAATCGTGCAGGATGCAGAAGTCACCTCATTGAAGCTAAGAGTGCGAATAAACTGGTAGGTAAAGTAAATTTATTTGCTGTATGTTTACGGCATCTCACTGGTGAAATAAATTTTCTTCATCCACCAGTTTTTAGGCACTCTCGGCTTCAATGACATGACACCTGCTTCATTGTTCGGTTGAACCAGTTGTTCGGTACACGGCTGCTGTGCTCATTATTAGGACCCACTCCAGCCATTGAATGGGTTAACCAAACAGCAATGGAGACGCGGGCCACATTCAGCCCTTCGCAGCTGGTCCATGTGGCCCATTGTTTGCTTCAAGAATGGGACCAGAAAGTTGAATTAGAGTGCCTGTGTCAAAAAGGTGGAGCCGAATATTCAGATATTGGATTCTGAAAAACATGCATGTAATAAGATAGGCATCTAGTAGTTGATAACAATAATTTTTTACAACTCTTTTTTTTTTTTTTTGTCGATATTTTTCCACGTTATTAAAAAAAATGGAATTTTATCTTTGTCTTGCGAGGATAGTTTTAATGTGCAATGCACGGAAAATGACCGAGAAAATAAATAGAAAAAAAAATATTTAAATTATAATAAAGAATAGACAAAAACTCAACTTAATCTAACACGCAAATTAATGTTTTGTTAAATTTTTGACGAAGTCAAAAAAAAAAAAAAACTTCACAATTAGCTACAACTACCACTTTCGTGCAGAATGAGGCTCAAAGCACGCGGCCCTCTACTGCTACTAAAATGTCCTCTCCTACCACATTGAAAATTATTCAAACACTTTACAAAAAAAAAATAATAATAATAATTCCTAAAAACGTGTAAACTTATCTAAGAGTAAATATTACCTATTGACCCATCTGGATACTGTTAAAGGCGAAACTTCACACTGTCGGCTATTTTTCGAGTGCTTTTTCCCAAATTAAGACAAGGCAATAATTTTTCCTTTTAGCAAATTATTACCGGGAAGAACCATTAATTCTACACTGTCTATTGCAAAAAAAAAAAAAAAAAAAAAAAAAAACAGAAGTATTTTAAGTGTAGCTTTTAATTAAACAAGTTCTATAAAATATTCTTTTATTAAACAATGAAGTAATGTTTCGCAACATTTACACATTGACGTTTGAATGATATCCACAAAAAACTGACGGTTGCAATATTGTGTTGTTTTTCTGCAGAGACAGCGAATAAATTTATGCATTTAAAAAATTCATGGACGTAACTCTTATGTGGAAAAACTACGTTATAATTGGTTTGCTTATTTTGTTGAACAATTTTTTTTCTTTTTTTACAAAGAAACCAACTTTCATAATTTCTGTTTTAAAAAAGTATACGGTCCCCTAAAGTGAGAAAAAATGAAGTTTTAAGCATAGTGCAAAAACTACTGAATATTTTGAGCTCAAATTTTGGATTCCAGCATAAAACCTCTTCTAGATTGTTTTTCTGTTAAAAAACAATCTTTGCCGTGCCTGATCTAGTTTTTGTGTTATGATCAAAAATATCAAAATACGTTTTAACATTACGAGAGGAATTTTTCAAAACTCGATTCTGAAGTAACGGCTGGATCGAATTAAACAAAACTTTGCATACAAAGTTAAAAAAGGATGCTGATCACAAATATGTGATAAAAAAAGGGGGTTCTCATTGAAAAAGTTGAAGTTGATGCTCGTTTTAATATGAAGACGACCCCTTAACAACAATTTTTTAACATAATTATGTAGAACTTTTTATTTCTGAAACAATGACACCTCACACGTGTCTCTAGTGTCAATAGTCTTTGAATACGATCGAGTGTTTCGTTTTTTTTTTCTATGACTGTACCAGTGAACTTTATAGTAATTTTTGAGTCAGTTATGTCATTGATGGAATCAGCAAATTTAACAGGGTCGATTAAATTGTCGATGATTATTGGTGGAACTCTGTTACTGCGTTTAAGTTTTTGTGCTTGAAATTCGTTATTGTCATCCGTAACCAGCTGGGGGTGTGAGAAATCTGCAATAGTTTCAATCTCAGAGTCTTCAACTTCTTTAGCCAATGCAGTGTTAATGTGTACATTGTCACTCACTGTAGGCTATTCCTGATGTTCAACGGTTACAGTTATGGCACGGTCGGCGGCCAAATTGATATTTGCCAGTTCGTTGCCGACAATACAAGATTTAGTCTTTGATGTTTTGGCTTTTTTCTTCTGTTTTTTTATACCTCTGCCTCCCAGGGTAGAGGAGTTAATAAGCTTGTCCCCCTTGTGGTGGAGATCCCCCACCCCCTAACTACTTGGATTTCATCCGCAAGATAAACGATAATTGTCAAAATTCGAAACAAAAAGGATGAGACCTCGATCTTTGTGGATGACTCCACTGATCGAAACAAAATTATTAATTACCTCAAGTCTAATAACTAGCTGGAAGCTCAGCACGACGTCGACAATGGATACAAAACAGACAACCAGCGCCGCAATATGCATCCGTTACTTATTAATCATTCCTCCCGTCAATTCTGCGAGAGGAGCTTGCACAATTATTAGAAATAGTTATAATGATGAGACGGAGAAACAAGGAATTTTAATTTATATTATTTGCTTTGTAGAATGTACTGGTGGTAAAAATGAAAACTTTACTATAAAAAAGCTCCAAAATAAATTTATAGGTGTTGTGTAAGTATTGCTAAAATTTAGCTTTTTGCGTAACTTTACAGTTCTACTTCAAATTTATTCTTGTTCTTATAAAATAGCAACACAGTTTGGTGGCTATCAGAGGTAAATATGACTGTGTCAAAACTGAACTACCCTCTTTTTATAGCGATAAGACATTCAAACGGGGTGCAGAGAAAAATTCCCTTTGATCTTGGTATCATCATCAGGCGGAGATGCAGTTTGGGATTTGGGAGGGGGAATCGTGACCTCCTCCTAAAGCAACCAAATATTGGTATTTTGGGAACCTATATTTCAAAAAAATCATCCCAAACAACCCATTTGAGAACATTGCACTTTGACCCCTCTGTTTTAAAATAACGACCCCCTCCAAAACCAGAAGTTGAATTTGCCCTTCATTTTGTTTCAAAACCAGGACACCTGGCAACAGCGGCGGCGATTGGGGGGGGGGGGACTAAATGCCATGAAACTTTTAGCGGCAGCAAAAAATGAAAATAAGTACAGAATTTGGCTCTGGCGTAAAGTTGAATTGGGCTGCTTTTGCCAGTTTTGAGCACGTTCTCTTCTCCTATGGCTTCATTAGCAGCCTCTGATAACACTGCGGATAACTTCTTTTAACTTCCAGTACTCGTTATGATAAAACGTTCTATAACATTCGATACTAGCATTCTGCGTTGTTGAATAGAAGCATGGTCACTTTCTTTTTTTAATACATGTTGGTGTGGCAAAAAGATGCATACCAACCTGATCTGTTCATTCATTATTGTTTATGTGCGCAAAGAAGCCTTAAATCTGCACCCGTCTGCTCGTGCGCGACGCAAAGGAGGGTAATGTGTTTATCAGTCTATGAATGTATGTCCGTTTCTATGTGGTGTTCTACAGGCTAAACGCCTTGGCCAATTTTGGTAATTCTTACGTCAATTGATTTGTCTCAACCTTGGGAGTGTTACTAAACACATGACAGTAATCAAGAGTACCATTTCAAAAACCAGTTGCCATTTTGTCAGTTTGGGATCGGCGCACGCTGGGTGTCGCACGCTACCTGCGTGCTACAAATGTAGGTAGTTTTCACTGCCTGAATTTTTACCCGACTGTGCGTGCGAGACGCAAAGGAGGGTAATGTGTTTATAAGTCTATGTATGTATATTTGTTCCTATGTGGCGTTCTGCAGATTAAACGCCTTGGCCAATTTTGGTAATTCTTACGCCAATCGCTTTGTCTTAACCTTGGGAGTGTCACTAAACACATGACAGTAATCAAAATTCAACATATCAACAACCAGTTGCCATATTTTGTCAGTTTGGGATCGGCGCACGTTGAGTGTTGCACACTGATACAGGTAGTTTTCGCTGCCTGAAATTTTTTGTTTACTAAGTCTACTAATTGGGGTCTCATTGGCCGAGTGGTCTAAGCGATTGCTTCTCCCACTTGAGGCGGTGGGTCAAGACACCCTCTCTCCGGATGTACTTTCCCATCTTTCTGATGTAAATTCTTTCATGAAATCTTTATATGTATTCTGTACTGTAATAAAAAATATATAAGTAACGAAGGCATGACACTCAGATTGTAGTCCTCATCAAAATAAAGCCGTGCAATAAGCACAAAAGAAGGAAAGTCTACTAATTCGATTTTCATTTCTAACATGTTGTATTTGTTTTTGCCTTGATTCAAGGGACTGAGTTTCGCCTCGTGGAAAAGCTGATGTCCTTTGACATGCAAGACTTAGTTTGAATGTTTATTTGCATTGTTTGTGTTGTGGAAGATTTACGAAAAACGATTTTTCTATATTAAAACATCTTCAATCCGCGAACCTAAATTTTTGTACTGTTCAAGCTTCAGCTAAATCTACACTAAAACAGTTTATAATTTTTACATGGACGTGTAACACATAGAATGAAAATTAAAAAAAAAAAAAAAACATTGTACTTTGAAATAATTTTAAAAATTGGAAAAAAAATTTAAATCCAAATGAATGTAAAACAGCGAGAAGTTATTCAATTACCTAATAATTAGTGAGTTTACTGAATTTCGTATTTCTTCTAGAAAGCTAGAAAGCAGAACTTAAAATAGAGAACAATAAAATTTTGTATCTACAAATATTTCAGGATCGCCAATAGCTGAAATAATAATGTTTGTGTTGTGCCTGACCCCAAGAAATTGCGACGGTCTTTTTTTTTTCTTTTTCAAGAAATGACACTCATTTTGTAAAAGTGAAACTAACGGCAAGTGGGAAGGTAATCGAAAAAAAAAGTGCCTTGATTAAAAAATAAAAAAGAAAGGAAAAGTCTTTAAATACGTTATTTTCTGTCAATACATATCGCTTCAGAATTAAAAGTTTTTTCTTGCAGGAGTCAGAGCGAAAAATGTAGCCTTCACTACTGTTCAATAATAAAAAAATATCCCTGATTGTTTTTCATTACAGTAAAAATCAATTGGGTTGCTATTAACGAATTTGGGAGCGTTCGTTTTAACTAACTATGCAGGCTTCATTAGCGACGTCTGATAACACTGCGGATATCTTGTAATTGCCAGTATTTTTCGTGACGATACGTGATATTTATTTAGGATACCAAACTCGCCGTTTGTAAATAAACATGGCTGTCGTTCACGGACATGTTGGTGTAGCTGCGAGCCACATGCCAACCATTTTCTACAAGTATATTCGTTAATTGCGCGCAATGAAGTCAAAAATCTTCTCTGCAGAAGGTAAAAGTTATTTGCATGCTGCTGCCTTGCTCAGCCAAGCTTCTAATCAACTTCAGAAAGAAACAATGCAACACAATTTTAAAAAGGTAATTTTTCTCAAAAATCAGATCTGTGAAGTTGAAACGTATTTTCCCGAATTTCCAAAGCTAGGAACTTTTTTTCAATTGTTTAATCAGTGTGAAATACCATTCCTGCAACTGCGATTCCAATAATGGCTTTAAAACTTTTCAAGGACCTTTTTATAACCTTCATTTAAAAAAAAAACGGTGAAATTAACTTGTTGCATTTATTTGTACTAAGTTTTTTTCATTGAGTTGAAATGAAAATTTTCAGCAATTTTCACGCGTTCCAAAATGTATACAATAGTTGGCTACTTGCCAATAATGCTTAGATGTAGCGTATTAGACGCGTTTTTTTTTTTTTTTTTCATATTTTCCTTTGCTAGAATGTATTGGAGTACAGTCGAACTCGTTATAACCGAGTGCTCGTAAAAACGGTTTTGTGAAAAAGCGTAAAAATGGGGTTGTTTCATTCTGTCAAGAGTACTACTTTCAGTCACTGAAATTGATAGAATAAGCAAAAAAAAAAAAAAAACATGGACCCAGAAAATCATTTCATTTTCCCAACTGTTATTTTAATTAATTTTTATAAATGTTCGATTTTTCAAACAAGGTGTGGTCTTGATGACGTCACAAATGATGCATTTTGACGCATCCTTGTACAGCGTTTCCACGTTATGATAATCAAGAAGCCAATTAAATATTGCGCTCTACGCTTGCTATCAACCAAATCGTTGCCAATACACTTGAGTAAAGGTGTAAATTAAATATTTTGCATTGTGAATGGCAACACTGAATGGCATTTCATCGAGCATTTGTGATGTCATCGGCAGAAGCCGTAAACAAAAAAAGTGCTCCCATTTAAGTATTTTTAAAAAAAATATTAAACTTAAACAAATTATTTAAAAAATGGTCAGATCATATGTTTTTAAGCATGCTATTTCAGAAAACTACATTTTAAACTTTTGGAAACGACCACATCACATATATTTTAGTATTGCTAAATCCGGAACAATGTTTATGCCTTACTCCAAGAAATTTCGATTATCTTCCTTTTTTTCTTCAACATGGTGATAACAAACTTTGTTTTTTTTTCGAGTCGCGACACTCATTTTGGAAAACAGAAACTAGTGGCATCTGGGAAGGCAATAAAAAAAAGACGTTTTGATATTAAAAAAAAAAAAAAGAAAAGAAAAGTCCTTAAATATATTTTCTGTTAATATGTGAATTCATAATCAAAAGTTTTTTCCTGCAGGAGGCAAAGTGAAAATGTGTCTGAAAAACGTGGCACCCCGATTAATAGCAAAAAAATATGCTTGACTGTTTAACATTAAAGAAAATTGGGCTGCTTTTGGCAGTTATGGGCACGCTCTCTCCTCCTATGGCTTCATTAGCAGTGTCTGATAACACAGCGGATAAATTCTTTTAACTACCAGTTCTTTTCATGATAAAACGTGCTATAATTTTCGATACTAGCAATCCTCGATTAACATGTTTTCATGGTAATCTTACCATTTCAAAACAAGTTGGCGTGGCAATATGCTACACACCAACCTGATCTGTTTAGGCATTGTCATTTATGTGCGCAAAGAAGCCTTAAAACTAAGTCTGCACACGTTTGGAGGCAATGATCTTAATTTCTAATAATGCATCCATTCAGGTCCCATGGTACAGTCATAGAAGAAAAAAACGAAACACTCGTTCGTATTCGAAGACTAGAGACACGTGGTAGGTTTTATTTTTTCAGGAATAATGTGCTATACATAATTATGTTAATAAATTGTTGTTAAGGGGTCGTCTTCATATTAAAACAAGCATCAAGTTCAAAATTTTCAATGAGAATCCCCCCCTTTATTATCATATATTTGTAATCAGCATTCATTTTTAACTTTGTATACAAAATTTTGTTTAATTTGATCCAGCCGTTACTTCTGAATTGAGTTTTGAAAAATCCCTCTCGTAATGTTAAAACGTATTTCGATATTTTTACACATAAACTAGACTAGGTACGGCAAAGATTGTTTTTTTATATTAAAATATGAATCGGCCTAACAAGAAAAACATCATTTACAATAGTTAAAATGCAAATTTAGGTTTTTTGTGAATTATGATATTATTTTTTGAAAAAAATATGATCTGAAACCATATTAAATTTTAATAGAAAAACAATCCAGATGAGCTCTTATGTGAGAATCCAAAATTTGAGTTCAAAATAATCAGTAGTTTTCTCGCTATGCTTAACAGTTCATTTTTTCCCACTTTAGGGGAACCGTATACATTTTTAAAACAGAAATTCTGAAAGTAAGTTTCTTCGTAAAAAAAAGAACAGAATTGTTCAACAAATTGAGCAAGCCAATTATAGCGTGGTTTTTCTACAATAGAATTACGTCTATGAATTTTTTTTTTATTGTATACATTTATTCGCTGTCTCTGCAGAAGAACAACACAATATTGAAATCGACAGTTTTTTGTGGATATCGTTTAAAGGTCAATATGTAAATAATGGAAAACATTATTTCATTGCCTAATAAAAGAATATTTTACAAAACATTTAAAATTAAAAGCTACACTTAAAATACATTGTTTTTCTGCGTTTAGAAATTGCTTTTTGTAAAACAATAAATCTGGGGAAAAAAAATAACATACACCAACTCTTTCACAGAAACATACAATAAAATCTTATTGTCTTGCTTGTCATGTTGAAATTGGCAGTGTAGAATGAATGACTTGTCTCAATGATAATTTGCTAAAAGGAAAAATTATTGTCATGTCTGAATCGGAGAAAAGCACTCGAAAAATTGCCGACAGTGTGAAATTTTTCCTTTAACATTATCCAGATGGGTCAATAGAAAATATTTGCTCTTAGATCAGTTTACTGATTTTTACGAATTATTATTATTATTATTATTATTATTATTATTATTATTATTATTTTCTGTTAAGTGTTGAAAAATTTGAATGTGTTAAGATCTAGGAGAGGGAATGTCAGTCGCAGTAGTGGGCCGCAAGCTTTAAACCCGAATTCTACACACAAATTAGTTGTTGTGGCTAATTGTGAACTTTTTTATTTATTTATTTTTTGAATTCGTCAAAGATTTAACAAAACATTAATTTGGATGTAAGATTAAGTAGAGTGTTTGTCTATTTTTAATTGTAATTTAAATACCATTTTTCTATTTACTTTCTCTGTCATTGGCCGTGTATTTCACATTAAAATCATTCTCGCATGCGAAAAATGAAATTTCAAAATGTTTTCCTCTTTTTTAAATAACATGGAAAAAGAAAGAAAGTTATGATAAAAAAATTGTTATCAGCTACTGGATGCCAAATTAAATGCATGTTTTTCAGACACCAAATTTTTGAATGGTTTGGCTTCAACTTTATGACATCGGAAATAATTGGACTATCTGATCTTTTTTGTAAGCCAAGATCAGGCAACATAGACCAGCTTCGCCAAGCTGAATGTAGCCAGCTCACTCATTACTATATGTTCCGTTATTCCATCCGAAGACTACTCAAATGCATCTGGAAATGAGCATGACAGTCCTGATCAAGGATTAACCGAGCGTAGAAGCAGGTGTCATGTCATTGAGGCTGAGAGTGCCAACAAACTGGTGGCTAAGGAAAATTTATCTCACCATCTAGAGGCCGTAAACATACAGCAGATAAATTTTCTTACCTACCAGTTTGTTAGCACTCTCAGCTTCAATGATATGACTTGTGCCTCAACCATGATTATTTCAGAATCCATCCAGACTCTCTACCCCATAATAGCGACACAATTGCGGCCTCTGTGATAGATTAACCCGATAGTAGATTTACTGCGCGTTGTGTTACAATAAATGCGACACCCTCTTGCCGGTAACTATAAAAAATGTTAGTACGCAAGTATATGGTGCGCAAAACAAAATCTAATAATGCTAATTGCAAGTGCAAAGTTACAAAATCCGAGAAAAGACAAGAAGTCTGATTTCGGTTCACCTTGATTTACATTAAAGTAACTTTTTTCTTTTTAAATTACGTGTTGGATCCATCTCGAATCTTGTTGCTCGAAACAGCATTGGGTGAACTTACCTAACTTGCCTTTAAGAAGCGTTACATGTTTAACCAAAACCGCCGATTGTGTTTTGCTTTTTTAATAATACCCCGCATTGCGATCTTTCGCATCAAAGTTGGATTTAAAACAAATTGTCGTTTTTTGATTAAAATAAAGCCGCTAGACAGTGGCGTACCAAGACAGATGGGGGCCTGGGGCGCTACTCGAAATGGGGGCCTACCTGGTATTAAAACTGAAGTTTCTCAAACTATGTGTACGTACCATATATTACAATAATTATTTTAAGTGGTACATTTTTACATATTTCAGTAGTGTTGGTTTGATTTCGGACACTATTGTAAATACCACAGTAAAACATATGGTTTTAAGTAAAATTTAGTAAATACTATATTTTTAATAAAATTGTGCTTTGTAAGAAAATATCAAAAACGGAAAAAGGTCCTAAAATTATATTGTATCTTAAAAATTTATTGCATCTGAACATCCAAGTACAGTGAACAGAAACATTTAGGCATTCCAGGTTTTATTAATTTTAGGATAAAAATTGGCTTTTACAGAAAAAAAAAACCCTTTACTATTCCTTTGAGTAAGACACACCAGGGAACTATTTACCTGATAACATCACCTAATCTCAGAGAAAAATATTTTTAAAACATGCTTACCTAAATAAGGATGAAATATGTTCTTCAGACAAAAAAACTCTGGTGTGACCCTATACTTGCCTGGCGCGTTTGATTGAAGTGGAGGAAACGCTCCGCGCGGCTTCGCTGGTAGAATTAAAAATATTTAATGTTCGACAGAAATTAAGACAAAAAAAATTTGCGTATGCGTGGGTTTAACTAATCCGATTTCTAAAGCGAAGAGCGTAATTTCCCCCGATTATCGGACAAAGGGCTAGGAACTATTTCTTTTGCTTGGCCGCAGCTCATATTCTCCATAGTCAAGTAAGCTTGCAATCGAGTATAGAATGGATGGGAGGAGGTATTATGCAGTCAAGGTCAAAAGTTCCGAAGGATTGACCAATTAAACAGTTTTACGCTGTCGAAAGGGGCATAGCAAAAAGGAAGTCCCCTTTGCT